>NC_141141.1:25124650-25424650 GCF_053477565.2 Lygodium microphyllum
ATGTCAGGTCAAAGAGCTATCGGCATCAAAGAAACTGATATTTTCGAGGCCAACGTCGAAAGCGAGTGTGCGAGAGAGTCCAAGCTCCGGACATCGGTACAACACTCCGTCCGGCTCTTGTATCTCTCTCTCATATACATACACACCTCCATTCATTTTCATGGTTCCTATGCCTCTCCAGTTTGAGAAGATCATCAGAGAATAGCTAGCATGGAACGCGCGCCACTGCTTGGAGAGCCCACCCGTGGCGACGTTCTGGAGGACCAGAATGACACCCTTCCACGGGATGGATTGGACATCCGGCACACCAGCTCCGAGTTCCTCACTGACGACCGGCTGCATTTGCAGAAGTTCTCCGGCAAATGGCAATTCAAGCTGCATCAGAATTTGGGAAGGTGGATTGATCGCTTTGACGGCGCAAAGGCTGGCTCTCAAGGTGAGTAGGTGGGTGAGAGAGAGAGAGAGAGAGAGAGAGAGAGAGAGAGAGAGAGAGAGAGAGTGTGTGTGTGTGTGTGTGTGTGTCTCTCCAAGGACGAGTCTTTTAGATTGTGCTTATCGCTACGGCTTCGTCAAAGGCCACTTTTGGCTGTATCTTGTGCCACTTCTAATTGAGGCTGATGGAGCCACTGCTAGAGGTAGCGCAATGGACCCTGAAAATGCCTGTTTGAAGAGGCCTCTAACTATCTATGCCTCCTCTCTTGTGTATCAACTGCCTCTTCTCTGGTGAACCTCCTTCTTTCTGGAGCTCTAGAAGGTGAAGCCCAAGGCACTTATGAGTTCGGGATGTGATCCTACCCAGAGGGCTGAATCCCGCTGCACAAAGATATTGCTAGTACCTCTCATTAGGGGAATAGTCCTACCTTGAAAACTGGATCCCCCCTTAAGATACATTGTAGTCTCCTTGTTGTAGGGAGGTCATCATCTTATGTGATGCTCTTCTCTCTCGATACTGCACTGCATGCCAAATGATTAGTGAATCCATGTATACAGGCAAGATAATGAAGCCATCTTAGAGAACCAGAGAACGGGTCCCCTGTAAAAGGGTGTTCTTGGTACAAGCCATGCCCTCTCAGCATGCACAATTTCAAGCACTACTGATTTGTTGTGTATGACCCTAACGGTTCCTTCATCCACTGACCCGAGCAGTACCTTCATCCACTATGGGACCTGAACTCCAAAAACCAGCTCCATACATTGGGGCTTGAGTGACGAAGTTTTCAAGCAACAATGGCTTTGTCATTGACTCGTAGCATTGAGTTCATGCACACGACTGGAGGAGGGAGGGAGTGAGAGTCCTGCATATATCTATTGAAGGTCAAAGTGGCCATGAGACCAAAATGGTGAGTGCAACTACTCAATGTTATCCTTGTGATGGATAGAGAACATAAACAAGAAATGAGAGAGAGAGAGAGAGAGAGAGAGAGAGAGAGAGAGAGAGAGAGAGAAGAAAATAAAATATATTAACGGCTACTAAAGATCAAATCGGCCTATGAGACATATCCATGTACAAAAGAATATCTCATGATGTCATGAAAGTGAAAAGTGAAAATGAAAAATCCTATCTAAATGTGCAAAAAGTGTAGGCATCATCATCTGGGCAAGCCCTCAATGTATACAAGTATGCCCATCAGGAGACATGAAGCTATATACATGTGAGATACTGCGAAGCCATGCAGGTCTAACACCATTCAATGCGTATAGGGGGATAAAAATGCAATAATTGGGTGGGGGCTCTTGGAACAAGCTCCTAAGTAGCTTCTAAGGGCTGGCATTGGCTCAATGTGCTAGGTATGTCTCATACAGCTATTGAATCTGGATGACCTCTTACTGGTGGGAGTATGGCCTTGTCCTATTTAATGCATTGGGTTGTTGGCCCTTTGTAGGGACAATCCCCTCGATCTCCTTGTTTCTATATTTGTATGTCCCCTAACTGGTGCGGATCCTTAGAACTTTGTCATGACTGTCTATTGTGCTTTGTCTTTTGCACCTACCACCAATAGGGATGCTCTGACTTTTTGGTTCTCTAGTATGTATTGGCTCAACTATCTCTGATTTGATGTACTCATCACTGACTGTATAGTCTCTTGGCCCTGAAACAATGTATGATACTTCTCTCGTATTTGGGTCTAGGCTGCTCTTTTGTCTCCACCTCCTCATGGCACAGTCGACATATTCTATCCTCCTTGGGTTCCTGTGAGGTGCTGCTGTCTCTATCTCCAGATGGTGTGATGATAGTAGATACTTTGAACTGGCCTATGGCAACTCGCATGACTTGTGGCATGTAAATATCCATGTATAAGGTTCTAGTAATGAACTCATCCTTGGTGAGGCTCATGAAAAGGTCTTTGTAGCGTTGCATCTTTGTGGGAAGAGGAGTTCTGTGGTCCAACTTGTGTGCATGTCTCTGACACAAGTCTTGATTGATGATCATGTTCTTCTCTGTCCATGAGAGTTGGACAAAAGCCAAGTTAGGGTCCTACTGGAAGAGGGAGGTAGGCTCATCATGTCAATGTCATACCTAGCCAACAACTGCTCCACCTAGAAGTATCATGAGCTCTCACATCCCTCATGGGCCATCTATCTAGAGGCCTCCAATGCCCTCAATGGTAACCTGTCAGATGTCATGTCCTGTACTCATTGTATAAAAGTGATGATCTGGAAAAGGGCCTCTATCTCCATGGGTGTTCCAGCAAAATCTGCTCTAAGAATCTCATGGGGCATTGGGGGTTTGTTGCATATCACACATAACAACAGAATAATCTGGGGCTGCTCTATCTATGTTCAAACTGGTGTTGCTAGTCTGGGGGCCCAAACAACTGTTGAATGCATGAGAGCTGGGGTGATCCATGGTGTCAAATAGCTACTACTTGGTATATGGCTCTTGCAAGTATGTCTGGTGGCACTGTCCCTCAAAGTGCCATTAATGCATGTCCCTTAGTGAGACAATCTCATGCTGCCTGCACCATGGAAAAGTGGCCTGATATGGCAATAAAAGTGACTCGTGAGTCGCAAGTAAGGTATGAGCTCATCTCCTCTAGTGGCTGCCCATCAATGGTGAAAGATGATCCCTTGCTTTGTGGACCTGGGCTGATGTGTGGAAAATTAGGACCTTAGTCATCTCAAGGTTTATTGACAGGCAAAAGCTGTGGAAGGCTTCAAGCTGTCTCTAAAGCATAGCGACATGGGATGGCCATCTTCTAGATTTCTGTCCCAGTTTCAGCCTATCCTCAAACCGTCCCAATCTCATCCCCTTGTTAGAGACCCCTCTAATGGTGACAAGGAATGGCAATTCTAGTTCCTGTCCCTGTCCCTGTCCCCGTTCCCGTTCCCAAACCCCGTCCCATGTCACTATGCTCTAAAGCCCCTCTTGTGTCTCTGAAATGGCAATGTGTTGAATGTGCAAATGGGTATTGACTATGCAAAGCAATTCCAATCAGGAGGTTGTCTTGGTTCAATTAGATTTGGAAAAAGATTTTGATTACCTGGACTTGTTTTTTCTTGTGGAACTTATGCATGTCACAAAGTTAATTTTAAAAGTGATGTCCCCTTTTGGTTCTAAATAATTGGAGATCAATTTCCTTGATGAGCACCATGTATAAGATTTTTACAAAAGTCTTGGCTAACAGATTGCAAGAGTGCCTTCTTGACATTGTGCACTTGCTCAATATGGCTTTTTCAAAGGGACAAATATTCTGCATAACATCTTCAATGTCCAAATGGGGATAGATTGTGTACACTACACCAACCAAGAAGTGGTGATGATTCAATTGGATTTGGAAAGGCATTCAACCATCTAGGCTGGTCATTTTTTACCTAGCTTATGCAAATGATGGGATTCAGTTGTAGAATGTCTCATTTGATTTATACCATCAATTTGCATTCTTCTTCTAGAGTTTTGCTTAATGGTGGTGTTACAAAGTCTTTGGCTCTTTGCCAATCTGTTAGGCAAGGCTGCCCTCTGAGCCCCTTATTCTTCGCTTATGGCCACTCATCCCATTTTGACGATGTCACTATTGATGACAGCTTTATGTTTTTGAAGGCTGAGAGGGATAATATTTGTAAAGAAATGGAAACATGGGACTTGTTTACACTTGCTATAGAGCTCTGCATTAATACCTCCAAGTTTGCTCTTGTCAATTGTACAAAATCATATCTTCAGACCTTGGGTTAGCAGGGAGATTTGGTAACTAAGGGCACCATTTTCAGGCATTTGGGCTATCCATTGGGAATAAACATTTTACCAAGAAGTTACTTGATTGAAATTGACCCTTTTTTGAGGATTTAAACTTGCTGCCCAAAAATTCAGTCTTGCTGCCCTTATCTTCAGCATTGTCCTTTGAAGAGTTGAAAATTAATCTAAGTCATTCTTTCAAAAAGGCAAACAAGGCAAAAGGTAATTTGCTAGTGCTGAGAAATCTATTGAAAATAAGGCATTGTATGATGCAAAGAAATGCTATGGTTATGAGAAAGAGGGGCATATAGCATGTGAATGCCAAAAACATAAGTCTAAAAAGCATGCAGATGACAATAAGGATTAGAAAGGCAAGAAGTATAAAACTTCAACTGGATTGGTATTTGATCTTGTCGATGAGAAACCAAATACAGATGCTTCAGAGCTATGTTGTGCATGGAAGATTGTTTTTTTGACTCCTTAGAGAATTGCCACCTGAGGCCAAAGGATCATTCTATTGGCCTAGTGCCTGGTAGTATGCATCTTAATAGGCCACCCTATAGAGTGAATGTTGCCTAACAACATGAAATAATGAGTAAGGTCAATGAGTTGTTGGAAAAAGGGTTGATTCAGCCCAATTCATCACCCTTTTGCTCGCTTGTACTCCTTGTGTGAAAAAAGAATGGTTCATGGTGAATACGTATCGATTACTACGCCTTGAACAAGAACACCATCAAAAATAGATTCCCTATACCAAGGATTGATGCTATCCTTGATTGGTTAGAGGGAAGTGTGATCTTCAGCAGGTTAGACCTTAAAAGTGGGTATCATTAGATACGTATAAGTCTGGAAGATGTGCACAAGATAGCTTTTAGGATGACTTTTGGGCTATATGAGTTATTGGTCATGCCATTTGGGCTTACAAATGTACTTGTGACATTTAATCGAATGATGGATCAAATTTTTTGTCCCTACAGGTCCTTCATTGGCACATTCTTTGATGACATCATAGTCTACTCAAAGAATGAGATAGAACGTTGGATGCATTTGACTACTTCATTTGAGGAACTCAAAAAATATGAGTTGGTTATTAGTGTAAAAAAGAGTGAATTCTTATTGTCAAAGATTCACTTCTTAGGGCATATTGTCCCAAAAGATGGTGTTAGAATGGATCTTGCAAAAATGGAAGCCATATGCACTTGGCCTCATTTGAGAACCTTGCATGATGTTTGTAGCATTTTGGGGCTGTGTTCGTACTATGGAAGGTTCATGCGCCACTTTGCTGAAATCGCTTCAGCCCTTCATGCATTTCAAAAGAAGGAGTTATATTCACATGGGCTGATAAGGAAATTGCCCCATTCAATAAGCTAAAAGAAAAGCTTACTTTGGATCTAGTGTTGGTCTTGTCAAATCTCCGAAAAGCTTTCGTTGTTCAGTGCAATGCATGTGGGAACAACATTGGTGCAGTTCTAATTTAGGAAGGCCATGTTGTGGCATATGAGAGTAGAATTTTATAAGGTGCTGAGAAAAATTTGCAAGTTTATGAGAAAGAGTTGCTTGCTGTAATTCATGCTCTTACAACATGGAAACACTACTTGCTAAGGGTTGATTTTGTTGTATAGACAAATCATTGAACTTTGCGATATTTTCTTACTTAGACTAAGTTGTTTGAGAAGCATATGCAATGAGCCAACTTTTTATCCATGTTTCACTTTCAGATAGTGCACTTGGAGGGTAAAAAGAATGTTGTGGCTAATGCATTGACTATGAAACCACAAGTTTTAGTAATGTTTACAGCATATCATCATGAGTTAGATAAGATAGAGATAAGAGTATGTAGAGGATGAGGACTTTGTTTATGATTTTTTATGAGATGGTCAACTCCACGAGCGTTATGCTCTTAGGACTTTCTTATGATATTGTTAGAAGTGGATGTAGCAATGGAAGCATGAAAGAATGCTGAAATAAACTGCTGAACACAAGATTGAAGAGAAAGGAAAGAGAAAACATAGGAACACTTCAAAAGAAGCGAACTCAGAAGATGCTTGGGTAATGGATTCCATATACCAAACATGAGAATGACATGTACAATAGCGAGTCATTGGCTCGTAGGCACTGACATTGGCTCTCTCTATAGAACTTG
Organism: Lygodium microphyllum; assembly: GCF_053477565.2. Classification (NCBI taxonomy): domain Eukaryota; kingdom Viridiplantae; phylum Streptophyta; class Polypodiopsida; order Schizaeales; family Lygodiaceae; genus Lygodium; species Lygodium microphyllum. The sequence goes on from NC_141141.1 coordinate 25,130,965, forward strand.
TAGGTGATGATATTTGATTGAGGAGGAGGAGCTTGAATATAAAGGACAAAACATGGTAGCAGGTTGGCCGGCATTTAATGCTGGTTGGCCAACAATAAATGCCCAAATACATACATAATAGCCATAATAAAATGCCTAGAAATATCAGGCATGACCTAGACTCACACATGAGCTGACTAGATTGTTAACACCCTCTCTTCGATCATGAGTGATCTAATACAATACAATGATACAATGATAATAACTCATCATAGTCCATATAACAAAGAACCACCAGAATAGGACCATGGATACCCAAGTAGTGGGTGATCAAGCCACCACCAAGGTCCCTCGGAGAGAACCTGATGTCAATGTTGATTATATCGAAACCTGAAAAAAAGAGAAGACTCATAATAGATATCTGTGTTTGTTAACAATGTCTCGTAGTAGCATACAAGACCATCTTGTTAAGAATGCCTCTGAACATATGTGATCATGAATTCCCCGCCTTTGGTCAAGACTACCAAATTGTCCCCTCATGTAAGTCGGACTAGGAGCCAATCCCGCTCTTTGTCAAGTAATAGCCTAGTATGAACCTAGATGTCAATCCTAACTTTAGGATTTGAATTTTCCAGATTTCGATTGATTCATTAGGGATGTCTCTCTTTGGAACCTGTGCACTTATATACTTGTATAGATGAGGCTCGTTGGCTCCACCTCACCACCCTCTCACACTCCCTCTTTGGGATTGGAGAGTCGTAAGAGATGACCATATTACCTATATTAGAAAGCAAAAGGAGGGGCTTCCAAGCCCTTTTTATGATCTGAATAAGATGATCCTTTCCGCACCTTGGCCTTGGTCTTGGCCGGAGGATTCGAGTCGGAGTTTGAGGAAGTGGATGACTTGGTGGAGGAGTTTGGATCCTGCTTCTTCTTTGTCTCCTTTCTCTCCTTGAAGCCGCTAACTCTTTGCAATTCTTGCGCAAATGTCCTTTCTTACCATAGTGATAACACTGGGTCTTTGAATTCTTCTTCTTGTCACCCCTCTTTGAAGCTATAAAGGCCTCACTAGAACCATCAGAGTGTGATAGAAGCCTCCCTTGTAAACACAAAGATATCTCATGCTCAAGCAATATCAAGGACATTTGTAGAAAATTGATAAGTGTCGATGACGTCTGAGTTTGCAAAGCATTGGCCACTCCATCAAACTCTGGAGGGAGCTTGATGAGCACAATCCCCACAAGATGAGCCTTTGGAAGGGCGAATTGCATGCGCCAAGCTAGTCTTGTATCTATGTGACACAAAGCAAAAATGACTGAATAGGGTCCTTCGGCTCGAGCTTCATCTGTGATTGGTTGTATACTAGTGCAATATAACTACTATCTTGGAAAAAATATACATTGTCAGAACATGGAGTAACATTAGTGTGTTTGGTTACTTTGAAACATGTATGGATAATTGTACAATGGTGGTAGATTGAGTAACAATAGAGTACTTGGTTACTTGGAAACATGTATGAATGACTGTACATTGATAATACATATAGTAACAACAGTATACTTGGTTGTTAGAAAACATTCGGTAATGGCAATATCAAGAGGGAGATATGTCACCAAAATGAGAAATGAACCTAATGATTTAATTAGACTTCACAAATATTTTTAATTAAAATGAACTTTAATTAGGGTATCTGTACTCTTGGCATGGTCACCATTGTATAGAAAGTGAAGGATTTTACGTTGAACATGCAGTGGACAAGCTTATAGGCTATGTGATATGAGAGCAAGGAAAAAGTAACAAGATGCAATGTGAAACTTTAATTAAATTGAAAGTTTGTACCTTAAAATTGAGTTACATTGAAGGTTTTACCTAGTACGCAGCTCATTTAGGACACTTATATTATTACGTAAGCCCCAAGGAAAAGTTTTGTCCAATGAGCTACTTATTAATGACTAAGTCATGAATTAGCCCTTAATAAAAAACGAGATTTGATTAAGGAGCAACTAGTTACTCATCTGAAAGATTATCTTGGCTATTTGGGGCTCCTTCTCTCTCACTCTGAGTAGCCCAAGTTTGGAGACGACCATTCTTTTCTTCCTTGCTTCAGAAATTGGAGGTTTCAATCATGGAATATGAGCTGACAGCATGGATGGAGTGTGGACAGCAATCAATCTTCTCCCCTTGGTATGGGGATTCCATTTGGCCAGCCTCGTAGCTCCATATACAGCAAGATACATTGTTGTGTTGAACTAACTATTAGAAAAATAGGTTATTACAGCACTATGGACTGAGATCCTCTCTTCTCCTCTGAGATCTCAAGTCCATTGCACTTTTTGGGACAAGTTTGCCTTGAAGAAAACAATGTTTTTGGTTTTATCGCAGGAAATCTCTTTGTTTATGAGAGGAACAATGCGGGATTGCATGGAAACTATGCAGAACAGTTGTCTAGGTGAATTCTCTGTTGACTTGGGTTTAAATGTTGGCTGTAATTTTTAGGGTTTGGCAAGTTGAAGTGTTCATTCGCATTTTTGGGCACTCTACAGTTGGTTTGAGGCTAATATTGAAGGGAACAAGGTCATTGTGCACTATTGTATCAGTCGTGTTGTGAGAAATCATTGAAATACAACAATTTGTATAATTTCAAGCATACATTAGTAATTTGAAGAAATGCTGAAAGCAGTGCCAAGTTGACAATGCATTTTCTTCTTCCTTATGTGAATGTCCATAATGAGAGGCATCATCACTACTTGATTTCATCTCAATGTGTGAAGGCATATTGCTGTAATTTCTCAGCTCAGCACACAAATCAACACTAGCACAAAGCTTTGGCTTGCAATCAAGTGCCTTGGGCCCACCAAATCAAAGGATTGAGTGGTATCTTGGGGATGGAACCATGAAACCAGCCTTTCTTCTCGAATAGGGTGTAATACGTAATTAAGCGCTTAATTACAGCAATGAATAAATGAGCATAAACTGAAGTGCACACTTTATCTTAATAATTCTTGGACAATGGACACCTTGTTGGCCCCAAAATTAGCGCTCCGTTTACTATTTCTTTAACTTCTATTGCTAATGGATCGATTACAAGCTGAGATTTTACAATCTCCTTGGCTGATCCAAAAGCCCCTTGTTTGAAAACAAACCTGAAATCTGATTAGCAGCACCTTCCCTCTCTCTCTCAGGTTGAAAACTGATCTAAATGGCTCAAACCAGGCCCAAAAAACGTTTTCTCAGTTTGCAGCAAGCTGGAATACCTAAAATCTGCAAAAATGAGATTAAGGTTGAATGGAGGGTAGCATACCTATTTATAGAAAGTTTGGGTCCTCCCAAGTGGGTTTGTGCTTATGGGATACAGATATTCTCTAGGAACACATTTCTTTTTAAATAAACAAGGTTTCTTCCTAATTAAACATGTTTTGGGGCTGTTTAAGTGAAGCTAATGCATTTTTAGCTCAACACCCCCTCTCAGACCCAACAACAGCGCTACGAGAAGTAGGTCAACTAAGCCCTTTTTTTTCCCCCCCTTTATCTTTTACCCCAAGACGTCCCACCCCAAAGCAACGAGAGTATCGGACAAAGGATGCACGTCAGCTGTCTAGTGGCCTACTAAGACTATAGAGGTGATGGTTATCTCACCAAGGGAGCCCAAGTGATTATCCCAGAGAGGCCAGGGCATCGGACAAAGGGTGCATGTTGACTGCCTAATGGTCTACAAAGTCTTGTAAAGGCGGATGAAATTAACTATGGACTTTTTTCTCGTTTTTTTTTGGAGAGCTTTGTAGTTTTAATAGATTTAACATTAAGTGAGGGTTTCAAAGTTTTCGTCCTATTGAGTATCCGTGTCTCAAACGCAAGAGTGATAAGGGTTGGTCAAACCCATTCACAAAACAAGCATACTATCCCTACCATTACTAGGTGTCGGTGAAAAAGGAAAATGGCTAAGGTGTGGGTGATACAAGTATAGCAAATTTGTAAAGTAAGACAAGCAAAGCAAGCAAAAAAGCTAGGAAGAACTACCTTGGAGACTTTCATGCGTAATGCCATGAATATAATGGATCCAAAGTCGACCACTCCAACAGACCAAAAAGAGAAATGCGTATAGATGCATGTTTATATGAACAAAATGCCAATGGATGGGGTAATGCAAAGGGAGATACAAGATGTCATGCTCATGCAAAATGCAATGGAACGGTGCCACTTGGACAGTGCCCTTGTAGGAGAATTGCTCACTTGTCCCAAGTGCCCTTTCACAATCATGTCATCTTGACAGTGCGAATTTAGTTACAAATGTCCATAAGTATATTACAAAAGAATAAATGAATGAATGATGTCTAAAAACTATAAGTATTATCACTGTCACTATCAAGAGAAATAGCCATCCCCTCTCAAACTGGAAGGGAAAGCAAGAGGGAAGCACCCTCTCCCTGTCAATTTGAAGAAGTAGGGGAGGGTGTACCCAAGCCGATCCAAGGTAAAAGGTATTGAAGAATCGGCCGGTTGACTGCTGTGGTCAAAATGTCTACAAAATTGTGTAATGAAGGCACAAACTCTAGGTGGATAGTGCCTAGCTCAACTTGCTCTCTTGAAAAAGTGGAAGTGGACTCCCACATTATCATACCGCGTCTGTTATATGATCGGATTGCGCACAGGGGCAATGGTACTCTGGTTGTCGTAGTAGACAACGGTGGGAGAGTCACAAGGAAAAGTGAAGCGCTGCCGGGATAGTCTCAATGGTGCCATCGAAGAGAGTCCTATACTAAGCCTTGGCGGTAGAAGCTGTCACCATCTCTTTCTTATGGCTGGACCAAGAAATGGGAGTTGTGCCCAAGGTGAAGAGTTAGCCGCTATGGGAATGCCAAATGTCATGATCTCCTACCCAATCAGAATCAGTGTACCCTTGTTAACATAAACGAGTACCATAAATGAGGCCATAAGAAAAAGTACGTTGTAAATAACGCAACACATGAAGATATGCAATCCAACGTGATATCCTAGGTGCTGTGAAATATTGATTGAGAATGATGACTGAGTAAGCTAAGTCTGGCGTAGTATGAATTAACCAAAGAAGTTTCCCTATTTTATCATCAGACGCGTGTGTGTATATACAACACCTGAAGACTTTGAAGTGGGATATGACAGGCCAAGAGCCAAAGAATGCGTCATACAAGGTCTTTTGAGGAAGAGCTGTAGTCGTCTGTAAGCACCGGTTAAGGATATACATTGCAGCGTTAGCAGCCTCAACCCAAAGGCGCTCAAGGAGCTCTGCTGCGAACAACATCACAGAGTGTGCCATTTTCATTACTGTCCGGTTTCGATGTTCTATGATTCTGTTCGGAGAGGAGAGTTAGTAAAGATGAGCTGGCGAGAGATGCCATGTTGCTGTAGAAACTCAGAAAACTCGTGGGATATGAACTCACCACCGCTATTACTCCTCATGCAACCAATACGATTACGCATCTGGTTATGAACCAACAGTACCCAAGCAGAGAAATATGTGAAAGCATTGGACTTAAGCTTGAGGAAGTACAACCACATGTATCTCGAATGATCATCCACTATAAAAAAGAAGTAGAACACACTGTTCAAGGCAAGAGTGGATGTGGCCCCACAAAGATCAACGTGAATCAATCTAAGAGATACCTTAGCTCTATGTGTAGACTATTGAGGGAATGGGGTTCGGTGCTGCTTTATGGGGTGACATGCTCTACAAACACCTCGAGCTAGCTTCAGGTGAGGAAGCCCCTCAACCATCTCACGACGAGACAACTCATAAAGAGAGTCATAGCCAAGATGCCCTAGACGGAAATGCCAAAGATGCTTATTATTCGTAGGCTCTCGAGATGTGGCTAATGCTTGGAAGCTATGGAACATGGAGCCCTTGGCTATTGGATTGGTAAGAAAATGGGTCATGTGGTATAGGCCATTAGATTATGCCTCACCGCGAGCAATCACTAAACTAGTCTGAGAGTCAAGGACCTCGACTATGATCGTTGTAAAAAAGATTGCTCACCCCAACTAGCAAAGTTGTTGAATAGATAACAAGTTCACCCCAAGCTGAGGGACATGGTATATATTATCCATCGAAGCCAGATTCGAATTCTTGTTAGTGGTAAAATTGATGTAACCTTGAGCCTGGATCTTGACTGAGAAGTTGTTTTCTACGCGGACCTGCCTCGGCTTGCAGGGGCTGGGTTATGGAAGATGTCCTCTATAGGAGTCATGTGATGTGTAGCTCCACTATCCACAATCCAAACAGGTACTGATGTACTTGGTTGTGATGAGTGGGCCTTTGCAGTAACCTTGTCGAGATGCAACTCACAAATGTGGACGAGACTCGCATCGGATGTCTCTACGGAGATGATGTGGGGCTTTGCAGACTAGTCAAACAAGCCCTCTGGAGTTGAGAACGTTGCTGCGACTAAGATGGCTGACCGGTGGCAGTGTGAGTTTGACCTTTCCACTGCCCCTTGCCATCACCGTGCCTCCCCTGAGGAGGGTTGCTTGACTAAGGGGTGGGGATCTGTGACTTGGATTTTGGTGATGTGCCTCTTGCCTTTGATCGACACTCGTCATCAAAATGGCTAGCCTTTTGGTAACATTGACAATACCTATTCTTCTTAGGTACATTTTGCTACCTGGGTTTGAGTTGAGACTAGGAGTTTCCTTGTGATTTACTTGCTTGATTTTGATTTTGATTTGAAGTTTGATTTGGTTTACCCGTTTCTTGTTGTTCCTTTTGAAAATGAGCAACAGGAGCCCCCTTTGAGGGATAATTTAAATGAAATTGATTAAACAACCATGCATAACACAATAGATAACACTCAAATTCGTAGAATGTGGGTAAATTGGGCAAAGAAACCACTTGCTGCACAAAATTAAAGTATTTACGCAACAACTTATTAAGAAACAATGCGACCTGATTGTCAAAGGACTTAGGAGTCCTTGTAGTGGAGAATTCGGCACTCAGTCAGCTTGACTTTCAAGTAATCCCGGTGAGAGATTTTAAAGTTTTAAAGCTCATGGTCAAGATTTATTCGATGTGTCCTATCTCGAGCCGCATAGCGGTCGATCAAGTGTGCCCATTGCTTTGACGCTAAGTCAAAATGCTAAAGCTGAGAATGTAACTCAGGCAATAAGCTCTACATCAGCTTGACAATAGCAGAGGCATTCCTAGCCTTCCATGAGTAGACGACCTTGTATGGAACAAATGCGGGATCTGGTTGGGATTTCAACCCCTACACAGGATTCCATAGGTTCTGTGAGTCAAGGATATGTCTCATCAGGTTTGACCAAGTTGTAAAGTTTAACCCGTTAAAACAAGTCTTGTCATTGAATGTATGCTTGGCGGAAGATGAGGTAGAATCATGAGGTGTCGGGAATTTGGGTAAGATGGATGTGGAGGATAAGATGGTGGTGGTGGTGGTGGAGGTGTCTGACAAGAAGGAGGAGGGGGAAGAGGTGGATAGGCAGAAATAGGCTGAGTGTCCCATGATTGCCAATTGATATGGAGGCACTGAAACATGAACGTTTCCATAAGGTGCCGTGCCGGTGAAGATGGAGGAAGTGGGACACATAAGCCTTGTCAAAATGTTGGATGGGACACAACATAATGACCAGAGGGTCCACTAGGTAATGCCATGGCGGCAAATTGTGACACCAACTAATCCACACTTGGGAGACATTGGGAGAAATACCTAGATTGCAATGATTCTAAAAGTGTGTGAGGAAAAGGTGAAACACCATCTGACTGAGGAAGAGATGAGGTCCTAATGGCTGTGTCTAAGTTTGAAGAATCCCTCGGTGTGGTGAATGAAAACACATGTGATCCTATATGAAAGGTAACATGTAGTGCACTTAATGGAGACTGAAAGGATGTGGCAGTGGAATAAGAGGGTGGGAGATTAAATGAATTTGTGATAGATGTAGATGTGGAATGTGGGTTTGTTTTGTCCATCAAATGCATTAAATTGGAATAATGATGATGAAGATGCACCTACTTCATTTTGACCTTTGAAAACAAAATTGTTTGAAGGAAAATAAGTACTCATAGTTTCTTGTTTCAATTGCTTACCTAGTCTTGAGTTTATAAAGAAATATCTATCGTCCTTATTACTCATAAATTAGAAATTGTTTTACATATGTCCTTCATAATGAAAATCATCCATACCAACAGGAGAAGGGGAATCATCATTAACAGAATCTGAAATGGTAGACATACTTGACACCGAAGAGAATAAGTATGAAGACAATGGAGTATACTCTATGATAGTTTCCACTTGGGGATGGCCAATTCTAAGTGGAGATTCTGCCCTTTCTGCATGGTCAATAGATCAGTGCACTAAATCTCAAGGGTGAAATTCAAACTTATCTTCTATCTGCTACTAGGCTCTATGCATCAAAATGAGATCATACTCGACTACAGTGATCTTGTAAGGTCATGGAACTCCATGGTAGTCCAATGTCTATTCAGCCATGTCGGGAGCTTGTGAAGTAAGCTGTGAGGCCCACTTTGACTCGTTCCTCGATGGATTTAGCTCGGATGTGAGAAGTGGTGTGAAAGTAGTGTTTAAAGCATCTGCTCTTATGTTGTTCATGCTTCTTGTGTAGAGCTTTCAGATCAAGGCCTAAGTTTCTCTTAGAGAACTCGGCTCTAATACCATGTGAAGAAATACCCTAACACAAACACAAATAACATTGCACGACAAAGCATAGACTGATAGAAGAACACAGTTAGGGTTAGGGTAACTCAGAGACAATGAACACAGAGAATGAATGAAATGATATGACTATTGAATATACAATGATCATGTAACAAATATACTATGTAGTGAATGAATGCTCTCAAACTCTTGTATCTCAAGGATTAGGGCAGGGGTAATGAGTTGGAGAGTGTGTTGTACTTTGAACGGATTCTGAATCCCGGATGTTGAACACCAGCAAACGTAGCCAAGGAAGGCTGGATCTGATGAAGACGGCAGTGCAAGAGAGAGAGAGACTAAAAACGCAAGTGAGGAGAGAGAAAGACTAAAAATACTGACTGTAGGAGAGAGAAAACAACAAATGCAAGTTGCAGGAGTGAGAGACTAAAAACGCTGGCTGTAGGAGAGAAAACAACAAACACAGTCTGTAGGAGAGTGAAAGACTGAAAACGCAGAAAAATCAACAGCAGCAATCAACATGCTCAATTCAGCTGCAAACAGTGTGTGGTAGGCTGGAAATAGGTGCCAGACTGTTGTAGACATCAATGGCCAGCTTGGACCGTGATGTGCTCTGTGTCTAGGGTGTGGGCAACAAGCTAAAATACTTGAAATCTGCAAAAATGAGATTAAGGCTGAATGGAGGCTAGCATACCTATTTATAGAAAATTTGGGCCCTCCCAAGTGGGTTTGTGCTTATGGGATACGGACACTCTCTAGGAACACATTTCTTTTTAAATAAACAAGGTTTCTTCCTTAATTAAGCATGTGTTGGGACTATTTAAGTGAAGCTAATGCATTTTTAGCACAACACTTGTAATTTGGAACTTTAGTTTTTAAAGTTTAGCACATATTTTGTGTCTTTGCAATGCATACTTGTTGGACTTATGCAACATTGTTGATTACAATGTAACAATCCATTGCTGATTACAATGTTTTGAATCTTTACTATTGTTGAAACTTGATTATTATGTCTCTAATTTTACGAATTATGGTTGATATTGAAAAATGATATTAATAGGTCAATTATATATATATATATATATATATATATATATATATATATCGAGAGAGAGAGAGAGAGAGAGAGAGAGAGAGAGAGAGGCTCGTGTTTCCCTTGACCAGCGGACGTTTGAATCTGTCTCGCGTGTTGCGTGAGCTCCCCCAGCTCTCTTGCACAGGGCCCGTTTCTGCTCTGATCGAGCCCTACCCCAGTACTCGTGTAAACGATCATCTATTTGGACTGTGAACAGTCTTGCTCTGTGACCTAACATTCCTGCAGCGCCCTGCTCTGTGTATGAGTGAGAGACAGATTGTGGCAGCACAGAGAGAGAGAGCGCCCTGCAAAATGCTTCAGATCTCTTGTTAAAGTGGTGATACAACATGGCTGGTCTGGACATGGCCTTTATTGACCAAATGGTGGCAGCCCTTGGTCCGGATTCTGAAACAGAGGAACCAGAGGATATGGCTCCTTGCATAGAGGAGATGCCACCTGGTCTTGACTTCCAGCCTACGGGCAAACGCACCAAGCATACTTCAGAAGATACAATGGATCATCAAGAACGTTCTTATGCTCAGGTTGCTTCTGATTCTGTGGATTCTTAGGATGTTGACTGGGAGCATTTGTTGGAGTTTGCCAACACTCTGCTTGGTGATTATGTTCAACATAATCATGAAGCGTTTTCTGACTCTGAAACTGAAGATGTTCTAGAAGCCACTGTGGATCCTAAAAATGTTTTGCGCTCATTCGTAGTGTTTTATGAACGTGCTGTTATACTCTTCTTCACTGGTAGGGTCCTAGTGCTTTCCTATATTCGCCAGTGGCTGCAAAGTCTACTACAAGGGGAGTGTGTTGAAGAGATTTTTGTTGGGCCCCGAGCCTTTTATGAGATGCTGTTTAAATCCAAGAAGCATCGTGCTGATCTATTGACTAAACTGCCATTGTTCTTTGATTGCCGTTTGGTCCATGTTGTGCCATGGCGCCCAATGGCAGATTTTTAGCGCTTGCTTCAATGTGAATGCCCAGTGTGGGTTGAAGTGGAAAACTGTCCGGCTGTTTATTGGCCTCTGTTAAAGGATGCCATGGCCATTGTGGGCACTGTTTTGGTTCCCCCGAGCCTAAGGGCCACGAATTGTAACCATTTGTGTATGTTATGGGACACTGCTCTGAAAAGGCCTGCTTGGTTACGGCTTAATTGCTCTGGCATGCATTCTTTGCACTTCCGTTTAAAATGGGGTAACTTTGGAGGGCATTGTTTTTCGTGTGGAAAATTGGGGCATTTTATGGCCGAATGTCCAGCGAAGCAACCGACTTCAGATGTTGAGCATGTTTTGCCTCCCATGGAAGATCTGGTGCTTGATGCTCCGTTGCAAGATATGACCCAGCCACCTAAAGTTTTGGATAAAGGCAAACAACATGTTTCGGGTTTGGATTCCCGTGACAATGACTAGGTAGATGTACGTGCCAAAAAAGGTAAAAGGTTTGAGGTTGGCATGGCGGATACTGTGCCTAATGCTTCACAAGATTCCTTGCATACTTATATTCGCAGGAAAGCCATGTTGTCTTCGGAGCACACGGCTCATGCTATGGTTTCTTCTGCTCCTCGCAATCAGCCCACTAGAAAAGTATATACGGATGGTCTGAAGGGCCCATCTGCTAAGTTGGCTTTTGATGCTAGAGGTAAGGTGATTATCCCATGGGATTGTCGTTATCCCCATTCCATCCCCAAGACAGTGGATACACCGTCTACCTCTAAATCTGGTTGTCAAAACTCTTTTGCCGTATTAGCTGATTTTTTGGATGAGGGAGTCCTTGACATTCTAGTAGAAAAGGTTAAATCCAGACAAGCTTTGCCTCGTTCCTGATTTCTTTTAATACACATGAAGATAGCCACGTGGAATGTGTGAGATATTTGTTCTCGCAATAAGCAACATGCCATGTGGAGTTTATTGCATGAGAATCAGTGGGATGTCTTGTGTGCTGTTGAGCACAAGAGTCACGGTGAAGCAGGAAAAGTTGTGGATTGCCATGGGTTTCGCTTGTTTTATACAGGGACACATGCCATGCATTATTCTGGTGTGCTTATGATTGTACATGAGAAATATCAGCCTGTTCTTATTAAAAATGATGTACATGGTCGTTTTGTGGTGATTGAAGTTTTATTTGAAGGAGGGATCTTATGGTTACTTGGGCTCTATGCTCCAAATGACCCTTTATTCCGCCGGGACCTTTGGAATACTTTGCAGACTTCCTTGTCACTTGGCAGACGGGGTTTTTTGATGGGGGATTTTAATATATGTGTTGATCCTTCACAGTCCACATTAGAGCATTCGGTGATGGACGCTCCGGAAAGCCGTGCGTGGAATGCGTTTGCTCTTGCCATACTTAAGCAAGATCTCTGGTCATGGCTACACCCTTCTTCTACAGGGTTTACTTTTCATTTTGCGCAGTATATAACTACATGGTCGCGGTTGGACCGCATGTACATCATGCAGGATGATGCTTTTTTTCTTGAGATGCTGGAAATGAAAGTGTTGCAGCAATATGCCTTGTCGGACCATTTTTCTCTACAGCTTGAGATGCTTGTACAACCCACTGCACCTTTTAAGCAATTTTTGGATAGACTCCCTTTGCGTTTCAACTCGTCTTATTTGAAGCATTCGATCTTTCAGGGTTATATGCAGCAATTGATTGATAGATTCTTATTGGACTTCTCCTCTGAGGGCAATGCTTCTTTTGAATGATTGCTCTCTAATGTGCTGTGGGTTGTTGGGCAGTATGGGATCCATCATGCCTCTCTTTATCTGCGGCGTCAACAAGCAGCGGAGGAATTACTGGCTTTGGTTCGTTCTCTACTGGTGGGGACTCTAGATGATGTATTTCTATTGCCATTGGCTATGCGTTTGGCTAATCTTATTAAAGAGTTTCAGTTGAAATCTTATCAGCAGGCCAAATTGCAAAATTTGACTGAGAATTTGCAAGATAGTGCTTGTCAAACTCATAAGTTCTTTCGAGCTCTCCATGCATCTCTTGCTCGAGAGAATATGACTAGACTCCAGGATGCAAAAGGTCAAATGGTCATTGATCCTCAGACTATTATGAATATGTGTAGGAATTATTTTCTAGACCTTCTTGGTTCTACTCCTTCACCTTCTGACCAAACTACTCATGCCCTCTTAGTTTTCTATGATTTGGTCCGCAATCAGGTTCCACATGACATGCAAACTACTTTGGAGACAGATATTTGTGAGACGGAGGTTATGGATGTTTTGTTACACTTGCCTAAGGATAAAAGTCCCGGTTGGGACGGTCTCACCAATGAATTCTTTGAGGTTTTTGCTACTCGATTGGTGAAACCATTGATGGCTATGTTTCAGCAGGTTTGGGAAACGGGGTTCATGCCTTCTTCATGGAAAGAAGGACTTATTAAACTGCTTCCAAAAGTTCATTCGCCGTCTATGTTGAAACATTGGCGACCAATTTCTTTGATGGGTTCTATGTATAAAATCTTTTCCAAAGTGATGGCGAATCAGCTCCATAAGCATCTTCCTGCCATTGTGCATCCTCTTTAACATGGTTTCATTAAGGGCCGGAACATTCTGCATAATGTCTTAGATGTGCAAATGGCTATTGAGTATGCAAGGCACTCTAATTAGGAGGTGGTATTGATTCAATTGGACCTGGAAAAGGCTTTTGATTATTTAGACTGGTCTTTCATTGTAGAACTTATGTCTACTATGGGCCTTGGTACTCGGATGTCTCGTTTGATCTACACCATTAGTGCTGTGGCTTCTTCGTGAGTTATGCTGAATGGTGGTGTTACCGAGCCATTTGTCCTTGCACGCTCTGTGAGACAGGGTTGCCCTTTGAGTCCTCTCTTTTTTGCCCTTGCGACTCATCCGGTTCTTTTGATGTTATCTCATATGGCAGCTTCTACTCAGTTGGCTGGATTGTCTCTTCCTTTTGGAAAGCACTTCATTAGTCAATCCTTGGCTGATGACAGCTTTATGATTTTGCGTGCGGACAAGGATAATCTTCGCAAAGCATTAGATGTTTGGACTCTCTTTGGTCATGCTTCTGGCCTTCATATCAATACTTTGAAATCAGCCATTCTCAATTGCACGGAGTTAGATTTGCAGTCATTGGACTGCCAGGGAATGGTTGTTCCCCATGGTTCCATTGTCAGGCATCTTGGGTACCCTTTGGGTGTTGATGTTCGGCCAAAGCAACTACTAGAGTGGATTTCACAGAAACTGGCAGCTAAGTTTATGTATTGGAAGTCACAGGCTTGGCCCTTCCATGTTCGCCTCAAAGTGGCTCAGACAATTATGTTGCCAATGCTTACATATTTCTTGCCATTGCTGCCTTGGAATACTACATTGAATGCTCTTACTCAGTATATTCGTTTCATGTTATGGAAGGACTCCTTGCATGTAGGCATTTCATGGATTTCTTGGTTGCATGCATGTACCCCCAAACGCATGGGTGGTGGGGCTATTTTGGATGCCGAAACTCATATGCTAGCACTCCGTTGGTCTCTTTTTCGTGCCATGTGCTTGGATTATCACCCGTGGGTCTTTATAGCCTGTTATTTTCTTAAGGATCACAGGCTTGTGCATGGTAATACCCAAATTCGGAGCTCCTGGTGGCATGTTGTTAATGCAAACTCTCGGTTTTCTAGTCCTTCATCCTCCCTGCTTGCTCATTTGGTATGTTCCTGGAAATTGGTTCTCCAGAAGGCTCAGTGGCATCCAGCGGAGGACCGCTTAGCTACTAACTCTTTTCAACTGGAATTGTTGGCAGTCTCGCGATTGCTTTCTTGGGAAGGCAATCATGAGCTCAGACCAAAATTTAACCGCATGGCACGTTTGGGCTTGACTTCAGTTGAGATGCCACCCTTGCCAGTCGCAATGTGTTGATATCGTTTCGTACAGCCAGGAGGCTTTTCAGGATCCCTTGTGGATACCGTGATTTATGGGGACAGCTTTTGATGGTGCTCCAGAGCAGACAACCCTTTCCTGCCCTTGCTTTGGATCGTCCCTGGCAAGATTGGGACCTTGCATGCCGGCTGAATTTGGAAAAGGCCTCAGCTAACAAGGTGTATCATCTTCTGATTAAAGATTATCAATGGCTGGTTACTAAAGCTAATACTGTATGGGGATTGCGTAAATCTCAGTCATGGTGGAAGGTAAGTGTGATGGAGGGCTGGTTGAACAAGACACCTTTCAAATGCAAGGTCTTTCTTTGGAGGGTGATGATTGGTGGTCTTCCTCTTGCTTCAGCCCTTTCCAAGTGCAATTGTTTCTTTTGCACCACCAGTGTGGAATCGGCCCGTCATCGATTTATTTCTTGCCCTCTCGCTAAGAAAATTTGGTCACTCTTGTCAGCGGTTTGGCGAGCAGTGGTTGGTTTCTCGCTAAGCCCTTTTGATTGGGTTAGCCTCTAATGTTGAGGGACATATTGCTAGGCTTAAAGGTCTCTTGCATTGGCAGATAGATCTCATTCGGCACTCTGACTTACTCCCTCGGGAGGACTTACTTCCCTAGCATATGGCAATTTCCTCTGCGTCTTTGCCATGACTTTTGTAACTCTTTTGTCGTTTAGTACTTTATAAATATAACATCCATTACGAAAGAGAGAGAGAGAGAGAGAGAGTGTAGTACTTAGAATCTCTTCACATGATGACTTAGATTGTCGTCATGTATCTTGTAATCAAGTAATCATGTACTTTTTTCGTAATTAATACAATTACCTTTTACGAAAAAAAAAAGAGAGAGAGAGAGAGCGTTCCCTAACTTTGGGCATTTCCCCTGTTCCGGGGGGTTCCGTTCCCATTTTTGTTCCCTGTTCTTGGTAAGTATGCCTTTCTCTAATGGCTCCATTCTCTCATGGCACCCTTTCTCATCACTAAGATCATGTTTCACACTTGCACTTGATCACTTTAGTTTTCCATGAAGCAAATCCTAGGAGTAGAATGAAGTTTCATAGGTCAAATGGGCCTTTCATAGATGCCAGCATGTTATGTTGGTCCACACAGTCTCATTGAATTGGCCTGTTACAGATATCAAAACATCTTTCTTTTTGGAGCAGTATTGTGTTTCAGCCACACATGGTCTCATCAGGGATAGAATTACTTTTCAACATTATCAGCTGTCAGTTCAATACAATTGTCGTTGGAAGGTTGGATTATGCAACTACTTGTACAGATAGCTGCTGTGCTTCAGTACATGTACTAGAAGGATCCTTAACTAGATGATGAATGGCTCTAGCTTTTGGAGCAATAAATGCAGCATTATTGATGTGGATGTAATAAATAAAGTGCATGTTGAATAAAAGTGCATGTTCAATCTTCTAGTTAGCATTTCAGTGAGTTATGATGTCAAATAAGTACATATCACAACATGTGGGGAAAAGTAAACCCTAACTGTTACCTTTTCTATTTTAACCACAGCGGCAGAGGAATACAACAGAAAACAAAAGGCAACTTTACAAGCTTATAAAGAGGTTCATGAACTAGACAACTCAGACCCTATTTCCCAACCCTCTGAAAAGGATGCAAGGGAGAATTTGGCTGTGAATATCTCAAATCTTGCAAATGTGCTACTTTTGATCTTGAAGGTAACAGATTGTGCTACACAATGCTATTCTATTTCGACATGCTCATTCTACTTATTTTAGCTTCTCAGACAATTTTGTTTAGCATTTCAGGGAATCCATTGCAGATGATCCAGTAGGTTAGGACAGTTGCAGTAATGCAACGAGTCATTACAATATCAGATTTAAACAATAGAGCCCTGCTTCTCTCTTGTAGGCTAAACAATGAGTGCCATATCAGAGAGATATAGGGTCAGTGGAAAAGAATCTTCCATGTCCTCATGTGATTGTTAGGCTTGATAATTGCTATACATATGGCCAAAAGCATATGTTGTAATTGAAGAATCATCTTCCTTCTGTTTGGGTCCCTTTTGAGCAGTAGTTGTGGAGACAATTGACATCCAAAATGTGGGGTCTAGGTACATGCGAAGGCAAAGTGCATCCTTTGTTACTTTTTACATTCCAGTCTATCTGGATTCCTGGCCCATAGAAAGAGCTCACAGTGACTGATTGAAAGAAGGAAAGAGAGTGGCCTCTGAGCCTCTGTGGTCATTCTATCCGCAGCATATTATCCTCAATTTCTCTGATTTTCTGCAACTGTGCAAAGCTCTACAATTGGAACATGTGACTGCACAATACTCATTCCAGTGAGAACATAATAGTAGCAGCAAACATGCTGAATATCATGACCACATGAATTCTGCATGAAAGAGTTGCCAAGCTGCATTGAAAAGCTAGATCCGACTATAATGGGCTAAAGTACCTCCCATACATGTATGTTTTGAGCTCTGAACTTTTGCAAACTCTGAAAAACAATGGGATGTTGTGAGATATCATACAATTCTGGAAAGGACAAGTTGGTGAAAACTGAAGGGTCAAACAACAAGTGAGGACTAATCATCGCCTTTTGGTGGTTGTAACCTGCAACATTGTTTCGGGAGTCTGTTATGGTGAGACCACAAGCCATGAATCTCCATGAGTACTGGCTGCACTATAATTATAAAGGGTCAGGGTCTCTCTCTCTCTCTCTCTCTCTCTCTCTCTCGGACTTTTAACTGTGTCAGAATCTGAAGAAGTTTCTTCTTTTTCTTGACAGATTCTGGGGATGATAAGAACAAACCGACCAGAGTAAAGGAATGCTAGTATCTTGAAAGCTGTCCCAAGAGGCATGCACTCTGAAATGCAAGTGTCTTCCTGGTGTATGTATTGGTCTGGTCCATTGCACATGGTATCCCATATTTGGGGCCTTAGTTGCTTATTTGTGTGCACCATGTAGAACTGGTAGCTACTGGCTGAATATCCTCTTCAATGAGTGTGTAGGACAGCTCTTCAACAAAAGACAATCACCAACAATAAAGGGAGCTTAATGATTATGAAAACCAGAAATAATGCAATGATGGCTGCACATGTGATCGTTTTTTCCCAAGGAAAGGCGTGGCTAATTATATTACTCAAATAAATTTTACAAAGGTGTACATGTGCTCAATAATCTAGCTGCTGGAGCATGTCTTCAATAGCCTAGCTGCAGCTGTCTGTAAATCATGAATCACTCATGTATACAGGCCTCTCAAGGCGTTTTAGGGGGATGTGGGATAGAAGCCATGGAGTGGGAATGTACCACCTCTAGGGGTGCCCACTTGCAATGTGAAGAATAGGCCATGGCCACCCCAAGTGCACATGACCTGCTGCTGAATCTCCTGTCAGTGCCAAGAGTCACCCTATAGCTGATCCAACCAGTCATGGAGTGAGTGGATGATGGATGACCAAAGCTATGCCAGATTAGCATACATTGAGAGTTCCTCATTGCTGAAAATCAGCTGGCAGCATGCCTTCTAGATGTGCCACTTGTGAGACTACTAATGATCTCCCATGCCTTTGATCATGGTGCTGTAGGCTGCAGTACTTGGCAGCTGGGCAAGGCCTCCAGACCTAATACAGCACAGGATCCTGCCTCAATGATGAATATCGTATCATGTGTCTTTGTCTCATGAGTAACTGGCAGACCTGGCTAACTAACTACTGGCAGCAGGTCTCCCATGAAATGCACCACATGCTAGGTGCAACTTGACAGAGTAGTTGCCAAAATCTTATTCACACTAGCCGTGCTGCCTCACGTGACTAAAGGCAATGCTTTGGAGTTTCCGAGCATTGCTGTGGGTAGTGCTTATAGCCTCCATCCCACTACATCTAGGCCTTCTGATTGCAAGGCCCCCATGTGCTATAAGCCACATGAAGGAGGAAACTCTCCTTGGGCACTGGAAATCCCAAAGGCGTCAAAATGTCTAGCAGAAAACATTTGTGATGCAATGTTCTGCCTATATGTGAGGGGGTCCAGTCCATGTTAGAGTCCTTGTCAGTTGACATTGGCAAGTGTCTACCAATCTAGGCCATGTAAGCAAAGAAAATCAATGGCTCTCCTGGAGGGGATTGCAGAGGCTAGCCAGAGCTACTCTCTTAGATCCCAATCCAACTCATCCAAAGGATGACTCTCCCAAATCTAGAGGCATCATTCTTGGATGTTTGATGAAGCTATGAGGGGATCCAACTGCCATGTCTTCCCTTGGAGGCCTATGATTTGAATCCTCCACACACAGAAGAAATAGCTGAATCTTAATGCCTGTCATAAATGCCTTGCAAAAGCACATGGAATCCCCCCTTGCCAAACCACCAAAGTGTCCTCTCATGTGAGAACAGACTAGGAGCAAAGAAACCATTCTCTATCAAACAGCCCATCATGAACTTGAAAGGCCAACCAACTCTAGGATCTAAATCTGTTAAGACTTAGTTGATGCTATGGAATGCTGCACTCAAGATCCACCATTCGTATATATGGATGGGGCTTGGATGCCCTAGCACCACCATCCTCTCATGCTCCCTCTCTAGCACCAAAGAGTCATGATGGATTACAACACTAGTAGGGATAGAAAGTTGTAGATGCTTGTGTAGCCTTTGCTACTTGTCCGGAGCCAGTGTCGGAATCTAAGGATGATGACTCGTTGGAGTCCTTATCCTTCTTCTTTTTCTTCTCCTCCTCTTGCCACAATGCCACTAGATTCTTGTAGTCCTTTTGGAAATGCCTCTTCTTACCACAATGGTAGCATTGGCTTTTTCTTCTTCTTCTACTTGTCGCCCCTCTCTAGAGCTGCACTAGAGCTGCAAAAGCATCAAATTTGCTGCTAGATCAAGATGGAACCTCCCTAGTAGCATTGAGTCTATATGATCAAAAACTGAATGGAGTCATCAATATCTAAGCTCGTAAGGCATTGGCCAATCATCAAACTTTAGAGGTAGCTTATAAAGTACATGCCACAAGATGGGCTTCAGGAAGGGTGGATTATATGGGGCAAAGCTGAGCTTCAATCTGTGTCATCTTGAAAAGAATTTATGAATCATAGTAGTCACCTAGAATTGGATAGTCTCTAATTGACAAAGAGGCTTACAACTCACATTGTCAGAGGCTTATATCATCATTGTTCTAGTCGAGGACTGGATCCTCAAAATTATAGTTGTCCCAGTTTGATGGAAGAAGAGAGTCTAGAGGGCTTTTGAGGACACAAGGATGATCTTGGAATCATGTACCGGAGTCCCTTTTGCACAAACCAAGCTTTCATAACAGCACTCGAGGTTAGATAGTTAGGTCCTTTGAGTTTGTCATTAGTATTGCATTATGGAGGAGCCATTTTAGGTGAGATGTAGAGAAGATAAAGTCAGGGATACGAGAGAGAGAGGCACAGAGGATGAACAACCCAAAACAAAAAGTTCAACAATTCAAGAAAAAAGAGAATGGTTCAGACATAGAGAAGAACCAATGTGAAGATAGTGTATTGTCAAAAGCACCACAACAGACACAATTGGTCCTTCCTTTTCACCAGTTGAGTAGGCAATGGCACTGGCTCTCTCTCTCCAACAAGACTTGCAAATGTCAGAGTATGCTAAAGTGAATGATAAAGGAGGAGGGAGCCCAGCCTATAAATAAGCAATCATTATGAAAAAGTTGGTCAGCCCAAAATAATAAAATAATCAAGCTGGTTGGCCAACAATAAATCCCAATAAATTAGGTGCAAATAATGCAGGTCTAATCATGATTGGCAGACAATGTGCTAAAACCAGCCTTCTAATCCTATTTTTCAACATTATCCAACCTATTAAATTAATTTTCAGAATATTAATTTTGAAAAATAATTATTATATTTTAAAAATCAATTTAATAATTATTTTAGTGCTAAAAAAATTGATTTCACCAGTCAATAATTAATTTGGCTAGACCAATTTGTCTTTCGAGTATCCCTGAGTAGTTAATGACCCATAGCCTTGCATTAATTAATTCATGAATATATAGCCTCTAATATCACCATTAACATCAGTGGTCAATAAATTGGTCTAGGCCCAAATGTGACATCGGGTACCACCTAGTATCTGTCAGACATGACTTATCACAACTCCTGCCTTTGATACCCATTGCATTCTCGCGGTCCTTGGCTTGTTACTATGAAATAACTACCATGTGCATCACATGTGCTAAACAACCTTGCACATTTGATTAATATCTTATCAAATGTTATCGGCAAGATTAGAGCATCGAAAAAATTCATGTCCCCATGACAGATGTGTGAGAGTGAGTAATGGAAAGAGAAAAGTGAATACAGAGAGGAGACAAAGAGAACGCAAGAGAGAGAAGGAACAATGTGACTGTAATGGTTGAAAGGTACAAGGCTACAATAGTCACCCCCAACACACAGCTCTATGCATCAATGTGGATGCGAGATGGTAGTAGGGGGATGAGAAAATGAGGAGGATAGACTGATCATGAAGGATCAATGATGGATAATGAAAGTGGAAGGGTATGTTGCCTATATATAGGTGAAAAAGAGAGAAAACCCTAAATGTGGTCAAACCCCAAAAAAATAGCCAAAAGTGCACAAAAAAGATATGCACTAATGTGCCTTTCATCTGAAGCGTCTAAAACTCATAAAATGATAGACAAATACAATGTCAAAGCTCCTTGTGTTCTCATTAGACTCAGACCAAGGATTATAGGTAGGAGATGACCACACAAGACACACATGATTGCTAACACCCCCTTTCAGATCCTAGATGTGACGGAAGGCCAAAGGAGATGTAGATCTGAGGGTGGCAAGAAGAGTGCCAATACCGATGTAGTCTATCGATGAAGAAAGCCAGCCAAGGAGCAAGACCCTTTCTCCATATAAAACTCTAAGCAAATAGAAGGCTACCAAAGGGCAATGGATGTTAGGACTTGCAAATTCTATGGGTAGTGCCCAATGTTTTAGTCTTTAGTTCTTTTTCAGTTCTTAGTGTGAATACAACTAAAGTTATAAGTTGTGTCACCACTCTTAGAGTTAGATTCAGTTAACTCTAGTTGAGTTAGAGCTAGGTCTATCTTAGACTTATCTTGTACCTTTCATTCTCATTCTTTCAATTCAGCAAAAGTACACTCTACTCTTTTGCTTCAGCACACTCATTGTCTCTTTTCTCTCTTCCATAGCTGGCTGTCATTTCCAACATTTGGTATTAGAGCAGGCTCTACACGTGGATTCAATTCAGCCACCGTTAGCCGGTGCTGCCCGCCTAAGGTCTTGTTGCTTTCAACCAGCTCTCTACCGGAGGAAGGGAAGGACGAGCTATGGACAATAGTTGGTGTATATATTGATTCTTACAGATATTTGGGGGGCCTTATTTACAGGGCCCACTTTATGAGAGAGTTAGCAAAGACTAGGCTCACAGAAGGGTATATGACTTTGGGAGGAGGGTTGGAGAAGATGTGCCCACACGTACAGTAGGAATCTTGAACTAAGTAACAACTATTTGATACTCTAGTTACATCCATACTATTGTATGGAGTATAGATATGGAGGCCAGCCTTGACCACTGGAGTAGATCAAGCTGTACATATGATGGATGAAGGTTGATGGAGAGGCCACTAGTATCCATGATTTCTATGATGATGAGATGTAAGGCATCAATCCGACATGAGATTGTTAAAGTTGAGCTAGGGGCTCCTCCGATTGTTATAGAGGCTCTCACCAAATCAATTTCATTCATACAGAGCTTATGGGAGCTCCCTCAACACAGATATGCATGATTAGCCCTTGAGTCCTTATGGGAGCTTGCTATAGAGGGTAATATATCATGTTGGTATGCCCAGATGACATTATGACTTTAAGTCACACAGTCTTAGCATGGATTGGCTACCCACCTTTCAGTACTTCCTTGATGCATCATCTCTCACTTCCAATCACTCAGAGATTAGCAGTATCATCAGATAGGATCTTATTCAGTTGGAGACCAAGAGGACATGGTTGAGACCAGTACAAGAGATGGGGACAAAGATGGCTTTCAAACAATACCATTTTCTCCATACTATTGATAACGGCTTTATTCACACTAGCTAGAGATTGGTATACATCTATACCTCAAGAGGAATGCATGTGCCAAATCTGCCAACAATACCCAAAGACAAAGAAACATCCCATTTGCCAATGCCCAATGTACTACCAAATCCAGGTCCACTTTCATTGTGCGTTCAAGGATGGATTTGGCCCACTGTCATGGACTACACTGACTAGTGTTGCCTTGATCTTTTTCTTCTGAAGATATGAGGAATGAGGGAGACCATCTGTCGTGGACACTGAGAAACCTTCTAGAGACTTCTAGAAGATTCATGAAAGTTCTAGAAGATTCTAATAAGGTTCTAGATAATTCTTTGGAAGGTTCTAGACTAGGTTTCTTGGCGTCCGTGACGCCATTCTTAGAGATAAGAGCACCTATTTGTCAAGGGTGTCCAAGCGTCCAAAGACAGCCGGTAGATTTCTTCATGAGGAGCACCAAGCTAGCCTCAAACTGGGCTCAATTTACACTTCAAAGGAGTATAGAGGAGCCTCCTATACAGCCACAAGTTACATCTACACAAGGGAAATTGATTGATTGAATAGTGAAGCTTGGCTGATCCAAGCATTCTTGAGCTTGACAAATATGTTGACAACATATGCACAAGAGGATACAACAAATCATTGCTACTACCCAAGTTCTTCTCTACATGGGAGGAGATTGAGACTATGCTTCTAGGACCAATGAGGGATTTTCTGAGATGATATGTGCCCTCATACTACCAACTAGTTTTCTTTTGTTAGCAACATTTAGATTCTGATTTCTTTTGTTATATTAATTATCTTTAGACACTTGTATCATTTATAGAAAATTGTAACTCTTGGTCTCATAGGTCATTTTGGCCTCTTGCAAACATAAATACATCATTACGTTTCTCTCCCCCCTTTAGAGGCCCCGTCTCTAGTTCTTGGCCTCCTCTCTGAAAAAAGAGCATATTTTCTATAGGCACTCATCCAAGTTCCTAGCTGCCTTGCAAGTTGAAAAGGGCCTTGCCCCTTAGATCTTGGTAACAACCTCCCTAGATGCTTATCATAATACAACTGAGTAGGAACTGTGATACTTGTGGTTGCCCTAACTCCCTCCAAAAGAACCAACTGCACCAGTGCGTGGTCCAGTAAAGTTGTCCCAGGACAACCCCAACTAGGCCGTCTTTGTCATATGCCTAGTCATCCCCATAAAACTCGTCAATTTGGAAGAATATCCTCTCCTGGTGAATTGAAGAGAGCCAGCTGATCTACCCAATTCTGCCATGAGCTAGGGGTCCTATCCCCTAATGTGGAAAACAAAATCCTCCCTGGCTGCCTGCTCTTCTCCTTTGATAATGCCAATGCTTCTACCTCTTGTATCCTCCAAAACCTTTTACCATATTAAAATCCTCACTTACTATCCAGTGAAATAATCCGCAAATTATAGGGAATTTATTGCCTTCAAAATACCACAGTTGCATGCTCATCCCTTGAGGAAAATTATGCTTTCAACATTGGTGGTTGTGTAAAAGACATGAATTGAGATTTCCATCACTTGGTTTTTGTAAACAAATTGTTTGCAAGTGCAGACCACCTGATTGACTGTGTAGTCAGCCCTTGTATTATTCGTATGTCTTGTATCTTTGCCATCATATTGTTGAAGTCCTATACGAGGCTTATTTTGTATGTTTACCTTCTCAAGATATTTATGATGTGTCCATTACTAGATTTCTATGTTCTTTGAACAAACATAACATTTTATTTTATTTCTTATTTTGTTTCAGGTATATGCTTCAGTTAGAAGCAGATCCCTGGCAATTGTTGCATCAACTCTTGATTCATTACTGGATTTACTGGCTGGTGGCATCCTTTGGTTTACAAGATATTCGATGAAGAGCATTGACATTTATAAATACCCAATCGGAAAGTCAAGGGTTCAACCTGTTGGAATCGTGATATTTGCTGCAGTTATGGCTACATTAGGTGAGACTTTCTCACCATCACTGTGCATTTTCTGTCTGTCATCTTTACTAGTTTCTTGACAAAGACATGCACTATCAAGATTAGTATGGTGAAATCTTTTGGTTAATGTGGGGATAAATATCACTATGGAGTTGCAGATAATGACCTTGCTCTTGAGCATGGGAGCAAGGTATTTTATGGAGCTCACCAAAGATCTCCCCAGCAGTTGGGAAACAGTAGCACTACACTTCTAATCAGTATGAAAGATAAAGTAAAACTTGCTTATAAAAACTGTATCATGGTAAAAATTATGGCCACAATTTGCTGCCAAGAACTTTGGAGTGAGGATTTTCCGCTACTTCAACTGTTGGCAGGTTTTTCAGCAAAGTCCTTAGCACCTTGAGAGTGTCTCATGAAGGGACTGTGGACTTTTCAAATCCCTTCTGCTGATTGTTACAAAAAGAAAGAAGACTAATGTTTTGAGAGAAGTTAGTCTATTATAAAAAGAAATAATCATCTTGGCAAATTTAGTGAGAGAGGGCCTCAGAAGCAGGCAGAGAGAAGGTAATAAATGGGCTCCCAATATTCTTAGAGCCTCGAGTTTTCCACTCCAGCAGAGGCAGCTATGACATTACATGATCCACCACTTGAAGTGACAACACTCTACACAACCATGGAACAGATCACTTCATCAGCATACACACTCCTAAGTCCCACTTGAGAGGAGCATGTCTAGCTTGCTGCCTGGTGGAGTGTCGACGTAGCCATGCTGGTTAGAAAGAAAGATCTATGGAAGGCCAAATCAGCCTGTGAGACAAAAATAAATACATCTGGATTTCAGGGAACTATCATGTTTCCAAAGTAGAAAAAAGAAACGATAATCTAATTGGGAAGCCACTATTTTGTGGCAAAGTATTTGAACATAAGAACTTGGCGTTAGATGGTGTGTCTCAAATTGTGGGGATTTTAGGAGACTATTTTGTTGTGCCAGTTTTATGTAAGGATCGATACTTCCGAATTGGGCTATCTTAATGCATCTCAAATCAACCACATTCTTCAATGTGTGATTCCCAATGGTCTTTGAGGGTGGGGATGAGGCCCAAGTCATGATATTTCAGCTTGCAAAGGAGGTTTATGCATCTGTATTAGTTATCCAAGGGCTTTATACTCTATATCTCATCATCATAGGCCAGTGCACCTTGGCAAAGCCAATATTTTTTCCCATTACGTAAGATTTGGGTACATATAGTGCTAAGAAATAACTTCCTAAATTTGCAGAGCCTGACCTGCTGAGTTTTTCTTCAAAATGTTTCGTTGAGGTTTATCTCACTTATACATTTCCTAATTGTAATACAAACATTGTTGAGATGGCAAGCTTAACACATGCGGACATTGATGATGGACCCCTTGGCTAGAGGGGTCTGCATATCCACACTTAGCATATCAATGGTCATTATGATCCTCACATGCCCACTCGTTTATTACTTATTATATTTAGTTTGTTACACCTACCTACAACTAGCATAGATATCTTGTCAGTCAATTAGTATAGTTAGTTATGCATTGTTTGACTCAGTAGGCCACTTTCCTTTATGTTGTATCTTATTTATACTTTGTGTACATTGTATTGTGTGTGGAAGAAGAAGAAGAAGAAGAAGAAACCAACAAGAAAACGTTTTGGCCTCCATCTCTCTTCTTGCATTCTTGAGTAAGCTTCCTCTTGTGTATACAGTGTGTTTGGCACTGTAGCTCAAGCAAGTCCTCCCACCACACGATTCTTGGCATGGTATTAGAGTATTTAGATGATGAGATTGGTATTTCTTCAGTCAGGACACCAAGTGTACAAAGAGCACATAGTAATGTAAAGGCTCCACTGAGTGATCCAGTGGTACGTAGGTCTAGCAGGATTAGATACCTTGTTAAAAGATATGGTTTTGAAGGTTATGTAACTCACCATTATGCTTATATGGTGAAAGTAGTTAAGGATGTTGAGCCCACTTGTTTTAAGGATGTTGTTGGTCATGCTCATTGGGATGCAACAATGGATGAGGAGATGGTTGCATTAGAAGCCAATAAGACTTGGGATCTGGTACCCTTGCCTAAGGGCAAGAAAGCTATTGGTTGTAAGTGGGTTAACAAAGTCAAGTATAACGCGGATGATTCGGTTAGCGGGCATAAGGTTAGGTTGGTTGCAAAAGGCTGTGCTTAAATATATGGTATAGATTATGAAGAGACATTCAGTCTAGTTGCTAGGATGACAACTGTTAGATGTGTGATTACCTTGGCAGTAGCGAAAGGTTGAAGTTTGCAGCAAATGGATGTTAAGAATACCTTCTTGCATAGTGAATTGCAAGAAGAGGTGTATATGGAGTAGCTAGCAGGTTATGAGGATTTAGAGCATCCCACATATGTGTGCAGTGAACGTTAAATAAGACGCTCAATGGGTTGAAACAAGTACCTAGAGTATGGTTTGACAAGATTGGAGAGTATCTTGTCAATATTGGTTTTTATATTTCCGGTGTTGATCACTCACTTTATGTGAGAAGGGGAGATGCAAGTTTGGTGATTATAGTCATCTATGTGGATGACTTGATTATTATAGGTGACAGTGACAATGGAATTACTGAAGTTAAGGACTTCTTGAAGAAGAAGTTTGAGATAAAGGATTCGGGTGAGTTGAGATAGTTTCTTGGTATTGAGGTGATTAGATGTGATGATGGTATATGACTATCCCAAAGACAATATGACTTGGATATGTTATCCAAGTATGGTATGATAGCATGTAAACCTCTTTTAGTACCATTGGAGCAAAATGTGAAGTTTCGTATTAACGTTGAGGATGAGATAGAAGACCCTACTATGTTTAGGAGGATAGTAGGGAGTCTGATTTACATGACCATTACAAGGCCAAACTTGAGCTATGTTGTTGGCCTTGTCAGTCAGTTTATGCAGATGCCTAGAAAGCCTCATTTGGATGCAGTTAGACACATATTGAGGTATGTGAAGTCCACTTTACACTATGGACTTTTTTATGAGGCAAGTAAGGATATACAGGTATTTGGATACACAGATGCAGATTGGGATGGTAGCGTGTTAGACAGAAGATCTACTAGCGGATTCATGTTTTCCCTTGGTAGTGCAGTGAGTACATGGAGTAGCAAAAAGCAATCTATAGTTGCTTTATCGAGTACAAAGGTTGAGTATAGAGGTGTTGCTGTGGCAGCATGTGAGGTGGTATGGTTGCAAAAGTTATTGGGTGATTTGGATGTGCAAGAAGATGATCCAGTTGTCATTCATTGTGGCAATATGAGTAGCATACAACTATCTAGGAATCCTATGTTCCATGCTAGGACAAAACACATTGAGGTGCATTACCACTTTGTGAGAGAGGAGGCACTTGCAGGAGAGATTGACTTGGTATATGTTAGCACATAGGATCAGATAGCTGACATTTTTACTAAGGCATTGGGTGTAGAGAAGCTTCAAAAGTTCCGAAGCTTACTTGGAGTTGTAGAGATAGAGTTGAGCTTGAGGGGGAGTGTTGAGATGGCAAGTTCAACATGTGTGGACACTGATGATGGACCGCGTGGCTAGATGGGTCCGCACGTTTACACTTAGCATGTCGGTGGTCATTATGATCCTCACATGGCCATTGACTTATCATTTATTATATTTAGTTTGTTATACCTACATACCTACAGCTAGCATAGATATACCACCAGTCGATTAGTATAGTCAATTATGCACTGTTTGACTTAGTAGGCCACTTTCCTTTATATTATATCTTATCTATACTTTGTGTACATTGTATTGTGTGTGGAAGAAGAAGAATAAACCAGCAAGAAAACGTTTTGGCCTCCATCTCTCTCCTTGTGTTCTTGAGTGAGCTTCCTCTTGTGTGTACAGTGTGTGTTTGGCTCAACAACTCAAGCAAGTCCCCGCACCACGTGATTCTTGACAAACATGTTATCAAAATGGCAAGAGATAGACTTAAAACTGATTTTTGTACGAACAACATCTTAACTCATAAACACAATTGTTTTAGTAGTTTCCTATCTGCTTAATATAGTATAGACTTCACCTGCAACAGATAATCATAACTAGAAACTTTCAAGCTCAGTTAGAACTTTAAGCTCTTGCTTATATATCCAGTTCTGGAGTTGCTTTGTTTTGCAAAACCGTCTTTGTAATATTGACCCCATATATGCATTTGAAAGTCCAGTTGCATGGTTCTTTTTATTTATTGTTTGTTAATTTTCTTCCTTTCTTTTCCCCAACATATATTGCTGCATCAATTTTTAGAGGAGGTCAAATTGACTTAGCAGATTGCTGAAGTTAATTTATTTGGCAAATATTTCAATAACAGGTGTTCAAGTTCTGATCGAGGCTGGTCGGCAGCTTGTGGAACATGAATCATCTAGTAGGATGACCACAGCACAGCTTATATGGCTTTGTAGCATTATGGGAATAGCTATTTTTGTTAAACTGGCCCTTTTTCTGTATTGCCAAAGCTTCGACAATGAGATTATTCGAGCATATAGTAAGGTACAAGCCTACAGTTTTATTTTGAAGTCTTTAGAACTTAGAAATCCAGTTTCAGTGAAAAAAGCACCCACATTATGTCTGGGTTTTGAATCAGACATAACCAATCATAATATGATATTTATGTGTTGCTGGGTTGCAGGACCATTATTTTGATGTGTTAACAAATGTCATAGGGTTAGCAGCTGCTTTGCTTGCAAATTATTTCTACTGGTGGTTTGACCCTGTGGGAGCTATCTTGCTGGCAGCATACACAATAATAAATTGGTCACAGACTGTCCTTGAAAATGCAGGTATAACTTCTGCAAAGACAAATACGAACTGCTTTCATTGAAAGGAAAAATGAGTTAAAGGGAATGATGCTGCTAAATGCTCTGGTTCATGGACAATTCAGGGTGTATGACAAGTAGTACCCAATTGCAGTTTTTGAAGCGTACATCACCAATTCTCTTTTATATCTTCATTTAGCACCATACTTACTAGTGTGATGTTATAAGGAGAGTTTATAGAGTGAGAAAATACTGAATTTACCCCTTTCTTTCAGCATGACCTGCTGGCAATCTTTGAAGGTGAGGAGGGGTAGAAAGGTGATCTCAGGTCCCTTCTTCCAAACATCATTTACAGCCTTTGATAGGCTGACAGTGACAGGGGAAATTTTGGGTGGCACAATACTCACTATTTTCTCTGCCACTTCAAGTTGCTGGAGTGCTCTATAAGGGCACTCAAGCTGGGCACTAATAGAATGGGTGATAATATGAGAATGATTACGGAAATTTCCCCCTCTTTTTTAAAGGAGAAGCTGATGGACAGCATTTGAAGTGGAGGGTTAGGAATATGATCATCAGACCTGCAAAGCTATAGAGTCTGCCCAACAAAGGAATCACTGGGAATAGCTGTCCTATTGCTTTTTGAGAGGCGCTATGATGGCAGGTGCCACATGGGGCTTTGCTGGCTAATGGTAGGACATTGATGTAGCTATTCAACGCAAGCAGCTTGAGCCACTTTGCAGGATACTATGCTGACAGGGTGGCTTTTGGGTGGTACAGTACTTTTTAAAAGAATATCTATGAATGATACCTCGGAGAAGCTCCCCCTGAGGTAAAAAAACAAGCACAAAAAAGTCCCTGTAACGAGTAATCAAGTACATCATAAATACAATGGTTGTGTGAACAACCAATCTGATGGGCTATGGTGTTGGACTATATGGGGGGGATAGGGGAAAAAATGGGTGGTACAACACTCATTAGAGCTTTCGCTAGGATCCCCTCAAACCTGCACCCCTCCATGGCCCCACCCAAAAAAGATGTTCTGAGAAGGCTGGTGTATAAGACATTATATATTGGTGGTAGAAGATGTGAGAGAAGTGTCACAACTAGGTCCTCAGAGATAAGTGGGGCCCAAATGTCTGGATCCGGAAGAGAGATACCAATCTCCTCCAAATCTCTGCAGCAGTGCAAAGGTGTCTAACATGCACAAGCACAAGATCTGCACAACTCAAAAGGAGAGAAGAGTGGGCTCTAGCATTCAACCGATCCCATAAAGCTACTGAATCCGTGGCCACACCATCATAAGGATTCATGGCAGGTTGGGGTATAGGGATTGTAACAAAATCCAAGGGTCACAATCGTTGAGGAGACACTCCATGTGTCATGACCATAGAGGGTAGTTCATCCCATCTAGCTTGTTGGATGTGGAGAGAGAGGGTAGGACTGGCACCTGCTCAAGAGATGCCCTCAATGCTAATTGGGGACTAGAAGCCCTGAAAGAATATGACGGGAAAGAGTAATGAGATGGTGGTTGGTTTGAATGATCCTGAACCACACGATCAGAGGTCATTCTAGGACTGTTTTACTGTTTCTGTGTCATGAACTATTTTCTCTCCCCATCAACAGGAAAAAATTCTTAAAAGCATCAATAAAATTATCACCAAGGTAAATTACAAAGTACAAGATTCCATATCAAAGACTGCCTCAACAAAAGGCAATGAAGGAAACATCTCTTTAGCTATGGGGTGTTGACTACATGGATAATGAAATAACCACTTAAGTGGGCCATACTACCTTCATTACGAGATCTACATTTGGCCTATTTGAATTGCTCTTGTGCTTTCGGTTTTGGGGACAGGTCTACATTTGTTTTATGTCTTTCAAAGCTCTTTTGTAATCAATTAAAGAATGTTTGAGGTTTGGACCTTCCAAAGCTGTTTTGTGATCAAATAAGGAATACCACGCAAGGGGCACCAAGGTTTGGGGCCAAGTGGTGTTGGTGTGGCCCTGTTGAGCTCTAGCTCCATAGTGTTCTTCCATTTCCTTATTTGCAGTAGTGTTCAAGTGTTTGTGAGTGCTATTATCTTGAATTATACTTTCTCTATATGGAAAATCGGTTTCAAACATGGCCCTTTTTTACATAGGATGGCTGACTGATTGAACATTTCCACCATCCTTCGTTGTTTAGCACTACTTTGTAGTTGTGCTTGTCACCTAACAAAGCAGAGAGCTAAGGGTGTGCAAGCACATCATAATTTTTTGTGTAGATTATACAATGCTCATTTAATTCCATGTGTTTGCAGTACTGATCGGAAGTTTCAATTAAAGAAAAAAGAAAATATCAACTAGTGGAGATATTATTATCTTCTGCACACAAACCATTAGTTGTGTAAAATGTGCAGCCTGACCTTTAGGTGCACACTGTTGTGAGAGCAACTTGCACATATCTATTTATTTCGAGTTCAAAAGTAGGGTACTAATTGTTTTCACTTTGTTGAACAGTTTCTTTGATTGGGAAAGGTGCACCTCCAGAGATGATGCAAAAGTTGACCTATCTTGCTTATTCCCACAGCAGCCAAATAGTACGCATTGACACAGTGCGTGCTTATACTTTCGGTTCTTCATATTTTGTTGAGGTATTTTCAGTCTTACTGATAGTGCACTTTCCATAATGCTTGGACTATGTTAAGGTATTTTCATCCTTTTTGATGCTGTGTGGAGAAAATATACTATTAAGTTAGTCACCTTGTGCATTATAGCTCAATAATCCATGGTTGTGCTCAATTGACAAAGGCTTATGTCTCAAATTTGTCTCCTTTAAGGTAGTTACAAAAGTTACTTCTTTACCAATTATAATTATTGCAGCTAACTATGGTTATGCTTGTATTATATCATTGGTGAATGGTCATCTATTTCATTCCTTGTGTCATCACTGACAATACTGTGCATAATACTGCACAATCCACTGCTTGATAGTGGGTATTCTCCCCATTATTGATGTATGTATATACGCATACACATGCACACACGCGTGTGTGTGTGCGCAGCCAATCTTATGTATTTTTAATCATTGCAATAGTGCATTGGCCTTTATCGATTGGCCTATTGCAGGGAGTGAATACTCTCATGACCCATAGGATTGCCTTGAAGAGCATGTCTTCCGGCCCATTCCGCATGCGACAACACTGCCTTCCAATCATGAATCAAGTGATGAGTCGAATATGGACAATGAGGAATGTTCCCTTTAAAATGGCCTAAAATCACCTCCAAATAATAAGTGATCCATTTTCCATATGACTCAGTTGTCATACCAGCCATCAAAGCAGCCAGCATAATAGTCCATGGTTGTTTTTGCTCAAATAAAGTCAATTAACAATGTAGCCTTCCATGCCAATACATTAAATTGTATATTCAAAATATTCGACCCTGCACATATTTTTGGCATAGAAACTAAATCAACCTTCAGCAATCTCAATGCTTTACAATCTGTACAAGTTTTACACAAAAGCTCCATGGCTGTAGACATAAATGTATCAATATCTGTTTTAGTCCAGGGTTAATGTGGGAGATAAAAATGGACATAATCCATAAT
The DNA here is from genome assembly GCF_053477565.2 of Lygodium microphyllum. NCBI lineage: Eukaryota > Viridiplantae > Streptophyta > Polypodiopsida > Schizaeales > Lygodiaceae > Lygodium > Lygodium microphyllum. Next base: position 25,163,970 of record NC_141141.1, read on the forward strand.
AATGGATCGAACTATTCCTAATCTAAAATGAGGAAGCCAAGTGGATAACTTCTAGTAATCCAGTTACATTTCCACCTCTATGCTTTTTTTCCCCAAAGGAATGTCAACCTCTATGCTACCCATTGATTGGTTGTTTTAGAGTTACATTGCAACGAATGGGACAACCCAGACGCCTAACAATTTCATTAGGTTGCAAAATCTGTCTTGGACATTTCAACAAATCCCAATCACATCCTTTTAAAGGTAAAAGCCTAAATTTAGCAAAATTAATTTGCAGCCCTGCTGCCTGACCAAATTCTAACAAAAAGAGTCATTTTTACATATGACTGATCCAAAATTGAGTGCTGCTTTCCATATATTGTATCTGCTTCAGTGAGCCTGTCCATATAAGAAGCAAAGGGTGGGTGGCAACGGCATATAACAGAGCCCTCAATGGGCAACACTTTCTCACGGAATTTCATGATTTGTGTGAGAGAATCCCATGAACAGCATCACAGCTTTAGCTACACTTATTTGCATCACGTGTATACATCCTATTGAGTGTGCATGGCATATTCAACCCAATAAGAGTATTGGCTATTTTATTGTTTATCTGTCATTTTCCAACAAAGGCATGCTGCCTGGGATGCAATCCTCCATCCAAGATACCTTTGATAGAATGCATGATCATTTCAGCAATAAGTTTATATACCACTGGCATTTGGAGTCAAACAAGTCTGTATTTCCACTGCCCAGTAGATGCTGATTTTGCCACAAGCATAGTTTATCATGACAACAGTGTATCTTTCAAATCATTCAAAAAAGCAGTATAAAATTCCACAGTTAAACCATCTCAGCCTGGGGATTTCCATTTGCCCAGATCTTTCAAAACATCATCCAGCTCGATATTAGGAAGGGCCATTCCAAATCAGTAACTTCAGCTGAATATGGTATCGCAACATTCAAAAATTGCATATGAGCCCCATCAATGCCTGATGAAGTCAAAGGTGGTGCTGAAAATACACTACCAAACTGCTGAGCACATGCACGATCCAACTGCAATTTAGAATTTGTCCATGAACCATCAGCCCTTTTGACCCTCCAAATGTTATGTCTTTGCCTATTAGCATGAAAAGGATTTAGAAGAACAGCCTTTATGTAGAAATGGTTTTTGACCTGCCGTATCTGAAGTTGATATTGATGATTTTGTTGAATGACGTTTTTGCTTGATACAAGATCTCTCCTCATCTCTATTCAACAGCTCTTTTTTTTTTTTGGAAGTAAAATGTGGCTTTTGATTATATTACTCAAAAAAACTGATTACAACGGAGTGCTCATGCTTAACTGACTATCTGGAGCTGATGAGAGTCACAAATACATCATGTATACAAGCCTCTCAAGGCGTTCTGGGGGGGATAGGAGCAAGAAGCCATTGAGGGGGGATGTATTGCCATCTGGGGATGCCTGCCTGTATCACAAAATGACATCGGAGCTCGTGACGAGCCCTAGACTCGCCTTGCATTTGATCCCATCAACGGTGGAGGGAGTGGATGATGGAGGTCCAGAGCTCTGCTAAGGTCGCTTGTTCTGAAAGTCTCTCTTCGCCGAAAGCCTCCCGACACCGCGCCTTCCAAGTATGCCAACCAGTGAGGCTCCCTATGATCTTCCATACCTCAGAGTGGTCTGTTGTGGGCTCTAGCACCTGGCGGATGGGTGGAGCCTCTAAACGGACCACTGCACATGACCCTATCTCGATCATGAATATCGTGTCTTGCATTCCGGCCTCATGCAAAAGGTGATGGCCCTGGTTGACCGCCTGCCAGCAGAAAGCTCCCCATGAGATACATCCAAGGCTGGGTGTTATACGATGAAGGATGCGGCATGCTCCTCTCCATACGAGCTGCGCCGCCTCACACGACCAGAGGCAGTGCTTTGGTTTCCAAAGGTTGCTGTGTGCAACGCTTACGATCTCCCTCTTGCATATGGGCAAGCCAGCTTTCCACCGCCAAGCCTCCATGTGCCACCAGCCATAATAAATATGATACCCTCCTTGGCCTCCAGCTATCCCGTAGGCGGTGCCAGAAGGTCCGTCGGAAAGGTTCCGTGATGCTATGCTCCGCCCAGTGCCTGCTATATGACGGTGCCCAATCCATATCCTCCTGCATTAGTATGTGTTTGCCAATCTTGGCAGTGTACTCCAAGAACCTCGGTGGCTTCTTGGCAACTGCAGTAGCCGGCCATAGCTACTCTCCTAGGTCCCACTCCAGCTCATCAAGTGGCTTGCCCTCCCAGATCCAGAGATGCCACTCCCTGAGCTCTTGCCAAAAGAGAAAAGGCTCCAGCCGCCATATCTTCCCTTGAAGGCCAATCACCCGGATCCTCTTCCATGAATGAAAGGACAGCTATCCCCTCATCTTGCTGTCCTTTGTCAAGAGCCAGATGCCCCCCCCCTCTTGTACGGTGAAGAAGGTCCCAGGTGGAGCATCGCCCACTCTACCTACCACCTGTAGGGGGATGCCTGCTAGTGAAAACCTGACGGCCCATACCTCCCTGGGCCTGACGGCCCATACCTCCCTGGGCTCTATCGGCTCTTGAATCGGGGGAGCAAGCCACTCCTGAGGTATTGCTGCGTCCATCTCCCTTCTCCTCAACTCCACTCCTCTTCGACAGCCTGATACTTGCTGTAGCAGCTCCTCGTCCACCATCCTGTACACCTCTCGCCATGTCTTGATGGTACGAGTTGGGCCAGCCTCCGAACCGGCCCACTAGATGTGGGGATGCTTGCCAATCTGTGCCCCTTCCTGATCCCTGACCTGGGGGTTCCAGATCACCATCTGACGGTCTATCTTCTCTTGGTAGCCTGGGGGCTTTGGATTAGGGCCTACGAAGGGCCTGCCATATGCAAAACAAGCTACGTAGGAAAGGTAATTTGGGGGGGGTGATCTGGGCTGATGTGAAGATCCATCTCAGGGACGGCCTCCACTCTCCGCCAAGCCTCGTTTTACAATCCTGAAGACCCTCATGCAATAGGATCTTCTAGGTTTGCTCTCGCGGTGTGAGGCCACGGACAACTAGCTTGCCCAAGTCGGCCATACTCTGATACTTTGAGTCTACGATCCCAATCCCTCTCTTTGACTGATGTCATATGATGGTCGCCCATGCCACCTTGGCCTTGGAATCCCTGGAGCCATCTGACTCGGACCAAAGGAAGTTCCGCACTAGACAGTGAAGCTGCACTACGTAGAATGAGGAGAAGCACCAACATGAGGTGATGTACCAGGCCATCGCTAGGAGGACCTGGTTAACCACCAGGGCACGACCGCGGCTAGTGAGAGGCGAGCTGTGCTCTAGTAGGTTAGCTTCCTCCGAATAGAATTGAGGACTAGAAGAAACTATTGGGCGGGAGTGATATCGAGTCCCACCTGGAACCCTAGGTACCGGACTGTTTGCCTTCTACTCACCCATCTAAATCCCAGGTGGATGCTCCACTCCGTGCTAGAGTTCGGGTCTGTGAGGAAACCAACCGACTTTTGTCAGTTGATTTTCGCTCCCGCTGCAAAACAGAACATCTCAAGAGCCAACCTCACTCTCTCCAGCATCAGCTCATTGTCCTCTATGCAGAGTGCTGTATCATCTGCATACTCTGAGTCTAACAACTTAGTCTCCTCTCTCACTACAAGTCGGAGGTCGCGTAGTCCGCTCACACGTGACTTGAGGAAGTGGGACATCGCCTTTGCAAAGAGTAAGAACAAGTATAGGGCTAGGGGGCAGCCCTGCCGAACCGATCTCTCCAGTCAAAACTTCTCCCCACGCCTACCACCTATGAGAACCCTGCTGGTGGCCGATCTGTAAAGTGCGGAGACCTCGCGAATCCAAGCCTGGGAAAAGCCCAGCCTCACCCTAGTGCCCTCTAGGAAATCCCAGTCCACCCTGTCATAAGATTTCTCGAATTCCAAGAGTAGTACGGCCAGTTTCTGCCCACTGTGCTAAGCCCACTCTGTTGCCTCAAAGAAGGTGAATACATTGTCGAGGATGCTCCTATCCTGGACAAAGCCTATCTCTTTGTCATGAATGATGTCTGGAAGCACGGGGCGTAGTCGGCTACCAATCATCTTTGCCAGTGCCTAATAGGCCATTGACAATAAGGTGATCAATCTCCACTGGGAAAGCTCCAACCGGTCTCCCCCTTTGGGAAGAAGATTGATAAGGCCTGTCGAGAGACTCCTTGGCATCTATCCTGAGGTGAAAATCTCCTGGAAGGCCATCAGTAGAGGGTCCTTTACCACTTTCCAGTAGGTATTGAAGAAGGCCTTAGAGAGGCCATCCTCTCCTGGGCATTTCTGCCTGTCCTGTGTATGGAAAGCCTCCTCTAGTTTCTTCTCTGTAAAGGGGGCTAGGAGGGAGCGTCCCATCTTCTCTGAGACGAGGGACGGGATGTGATCCTAGACCTGCTGTCTACTTCGCTGTCCTCTAGTTGAGGCTGTCTCCTGCTAGAAGAAGCGACTGTCGTAGTTTGTGGTAATCTCCATCACCTTGTCTGGGCTAGAACGAGTCCTCCCATACTGATCTCGAAGGGTGCGTATCTGTTCTCGTGAGGTGCGAGACTGGTGCACCTGGAAAAACTCCCTGCACATCGTGTCTCCCTTCTGCGGCTAGAAAACTGTTGAGGTGCAGAAAGAGAACTTCGAGCGCTTGTCCTCTAGGCGGGCAATGGCTGTTTCGTGCGCGTACCTCCTGTGGGTGGAGGGTGGGATCCCCTGGTGCCTCATGTAGTAATCTGTGCGTGGCTGCAAGGTCCCGCCGGAGTGCTCTCTCCTCCTAGCTTTGCTGCTTGGCCTGTATGGTTGCCTCTTGGCAAATTCTGCTCGACTCGACTAGGACCTTTGTAACCTCCTCTGCGATCCAGTCCCTCTTACCCCACTCCTTGGTCCAAATCTGCTCTATCTGTCTCATCACCTCCTCCCTCCTATAGATCCAGTCAGGGATTTGACAAGATCATGTGTCTAGGGCAGATGTTGGGGGATTTAGTGTCAAGAGAACTGGTGGGCAATGATCGGACAACGTGGTGTCTGCCAACTGCCCTATTTGGCCTCTACGAGAGCCTCCCCACTCTCCCACATAAAACCTGTCTAACCGCTCCAGCAAGACTCCACCTAGCCGCCTGTATCCCCAAGAGAAGTCCAATGACCTCTCCCTCCTATGGAAGGCAGGGTCTCTCTAGGCATCGCGTGCTCCTATTGCTAGTAGAAAGACCTCCCATGCCTCCTGCTCCTCCCTAGCCATGCCCTGGTAGTTTCTACCTTTGCCCTGCTGGTCCTCCAAAGCCTCCAGGTTGTTGAAGTCTCCTCCAAAGTTAGAGGAGTCCACCTCTGGGAGTCCATCCGCGATCTCCACCTAGAACCTGCTGTGTGCTCTAATCTCTGTAGGGGCATAGACATTGAGGACTCCAAGGCACGAGTCCCCAATATCCAATCTGATCCATAGAACCCTCCGTGCCACAATCGTCTCGTGGTCTTGTACATAGGTAGTTAGACTCAGGCCAATAGAGGTGCATACGTCTCCACTCTTGCCATGGGTACCTATGGCGTGCTCCTAGTAGGTGTGAAAGCTGCCCGAGAGTACCTTCCCTGCCTACTGGGCCTGGGTTGTGCTCCTGTAGAAGTAAAATGTCGATCCGTCCGGCAAGTGCAGGCTGTAGCTCCTACCGAACAATCAACTTCCTAGAACCACGTGCCCCACTGTAGTGGAGACTATTCACATTCTAGGATGCAGGTGTAAGCCCACAGGGAAACTTGCGACTGTGGAGGCTGCTGATGAGGAGGAAAAACTATGGGGCATGCAAGTACGCTTTGTTGCAGGTTTGGATGACGAACTCCAGTCCCCCATGGTGGTCCTTGGTCGGACCATAGGGGTGATAGATGCTCTAGGTGGTACTATCAATGCGTCTATTAGCGATGCTGAGAGTCGTGACTTTGTACACTGGTAGAAATGGGCCACTTGTGCCAAGGGCCACTCGATCACATCTTTTGGAGCTCTTCACTATGGGGGGAGCTCGAAAGATAATGCTCAAGTGTGGGGCCTCGGCACCAGCCCACCAGTTAATGTCCATCATGCAACCAGGCCACTACTATGCAAACAATGCTAATCCTTCCTCTCCCATCCACTAGGAGATGTGGTCCACCACCTGACTCTTCAGCTCCTCTATTTGTGGCGTCGTCCAATCCCCTGAGTGAGAGGGTTGAAAGAAAAAAGCGTAGTTTGGTCCATTCAGTGGTGCTAGTAGATAGACCTTGCCCCTCCTTGACTTACGAACCACAAAGATCCCCACCTCTAGAGGTAGTGGGAACTCTCCGCGCTCCGCAACCCTCAAGTAGGACCATGGGCCACTCTGGAAGAACTCTTGTGGCAACAACTGTGCTTGTCTCGGGAAGGTGTGATGGGCGGCAGGGGCAGATGTGCTGGTGGCTGTGTGGGAGGGGGGAACCTGTTGGTGTGAGGATGTAGGCGTGTGTGGCTCATCACCTCCTGTGGGAGGAGGGGGGGTGGGTCTGGCGGGGATCATCTGAAACGGGTGCGGATTAGGGAGTGCTCGGCAGGGGGGGTGGTGGGGGGAAAGAGGATCGAGGGATAGTGGGATGGTCAGAGGTACATGGTGAGTATTGGGGGGGGGGGGGGGGGGGGCGTTGGTGGCCCTGGAAGGGGAGGGCTATGGGCCAGGGCTAGTGTAGGGAGCTTGGGAAGTGGGGTGGGGGGGGGGGGGGGTAGGTGTGGGGGCTGTTGGATCTCAGGTGGGGTAGTATGCGGCGTAGGTGATGGTTGTGGGGGACTACAGTTCTGTCGGGTGGGGTGGGCGAGGGGGGTTGTGGAGTACTCTGCTAAGGGGGCATTGCTTGCCCTCCTGCTCCCTATTGTATCGAGGCTGCATCTAAGGAGCTGGCTATGGCTCCCTCCGCCGTCTCCCTCCCTGTCGTCTTTGGACCCCGTGTGAAGAAGCCGTTAGCGTCCACTTGTGGGCCTGTTGGTGGAGCCGCCTTGGCTTCGAAATGCGTACAATCTGCTGCCTGATGCCCAAAGTCGTGGCAGCGCAGACATTTCCCTGGACGCCCAGTCACAATGACCTGCTGTCTAAAGGAGTGATCTCCTGCCTCAATCTCCAGGAACTTTGGTATACTCTTTGTGTCTTTCATAGCCACTCGTACCTTTGGGACTCCTGCAGCTATCACTACATCCGCGAAGGAGACAGGGAGAACTGTGCCGAAGAGCCGTCCAAAGTCCTCCACTAGCTGGCGGTACTCTACCTCCAGTTGGGGGAAAAGTAAGGTAACTGGGTGTTTGAGAAATCTGTTGTGGAGTGCAAATGACTCCACAGCAAAGCTGCTATACCAGGGAGCCATGTAGATGACCCCCTTCGTGGAGGCATAGAGCGAGCTCTCCACTAACTCGCGAGTTGCATCTGCAGAGGTGAGTCGAACCATGAATATCCCTCGGCCCAAGAGGACTGCCTCCACAATCTGCGCTATGCCAATGCGCAGCGTGGAGTGGAGCCAATCGTGCAGGTGGGCCCTCGATGGGGAGTTTCCAACAACCTGACCAAAGATCACTGTTTCTTTAAACTCCAGCTCTGCGGCACAGACGGCTAGGAGCTGTTCCTCAGAGAGGGTGATGTGCAAGGTGTTTGACTGGGGGGCACTCGCAGAATGCACTGGCGTCTGACCAAAGGTTTCCATTGTGTGTCCTTGTTGGGAACCTACCAATCACGCTGCTGTGCTTTCGAGGGGGGCGGGGGGGAGTTGCTGTAGGGGGGAGGGAGCAACTGGAGGTGGGGGGCGGGCAGCTAGGGGGGAGAGGCCGAGCGCAGGCGGGCGGGCGCCGGGGGGGGGGGGGGATTGTCGAAAGGCGGGGCGTAGGCAGGGGGGCGGGGGGGGGGGGCGGAAGGGACTGTCGAGTGGGAGGGGGGGAGGACTGTCGAGAGGGCGCAAGATAGGGGGGAGGAGGATTGGCGCAAGGCGAGCGGGGTGGGGATAGGCGCAGGCGGGGAGAGGGGAGGACTGGCGCAGTCGACAGTTCCGTCGAGACGGGGGGGCAGTGTCACATCGCAATGGCGGGGAGTCAATTCTTTTTTATCTATTCAACAGCTCGTATAGCCTCTACCATTTTGTTTTGGCCCATAAAAAGTGTTCTCTTTGCTCATCCATACATCATTTTCCATAATCCTCTCTCACATTTTGCATTTCAAGGACAAAAGCATGTGATGGATAGATATTCCATATCCTCTTGAGCATGAACTTTAATAGGGCAATTAATCTTCTTTACCATTTTCGGAAATTATTGATGCTTAAAGATAGTTGCCATTCATATATGGCAACCTTTGATGCCCAAGAGGGCGATCCTCCATAGGCATATCAAAATACATTCCCAATCATAATGGTGCATGATATGAAAGCTGAAGTGAATAATCCACCCAGATTTTGCAAGTAAAGAAGTCATAGATGTGCCATAAATCTGATGCATGAAACAAAAATACATATCATTCCATTAGTACAATTCCATAGTGATCATATGAGAGGGACAAGAATTATTGTCACTAGTGTTCGGGTAAGTATAAAAATCTCTACATGAGAAAGCTTGATGATGCCATGGGTATTGTTTAAAAGACTCCCACATCTCTGCATGATGATATCCTTGCGGCTAAGAAGCATGGAAAGATGCAAATACATACATCTATTCTTGTAGCATGCATTGAACAACCAGCCATCGACCTTGAGGGTCTTATTGCCAACACTAGTTGTAACTTATGTCTATCAAGCATTACCACCCTAGAAAAGCTGCCCATTACCAGCATAAAAGATATCATAGCCCGCCAAAAAGCATGCTGTCCAACCAAAGTATGTTGGTTGTGCTCTTGCATTAAAATATCATCAGATTGCATTTTATGTACATAGTTCTCAAAGGCAAAGCAATGAGAGTAGTTAGAGAGTGACATCCACCCAGAGACGGATCCTGAGGTCTGTAACCAGTGGTCAGAGCTGAGATGATGCTAAAAGTGGATGGGCAATAGGCTGCAGACCAAAATGCAGCAGTTTGGAGGCTGAATCTAGTAAATGCAATGGTGTAACCACCTAGAGGTAGAGGAAGCTGATCACCGACAGCAGTAGGAGGCTGGGTGACAGTTGCAGAAGAGTGCTGATGCTGGGCAGCCTGCTGATGCAGTAAATGCTGGTGATGACGATAGTTGGCGATGTCAGATACATTGAAAAAGGCAGACAACAGCTGTAATAATGGCGGTAGTAGATGATGTGAGTGTTGCAGCAGCAAACACAGCCTTATGTGGGGCAACAGGTGGCTGGCGGCAACAAAAGATAGGTTTCATGATGTGTGGTAGTAGTTGTGTGGTCATGTAGGCTGGACAGCCACTAGAAGAGGGCGCTGATTGCTGAAATCTACAAGAAGAGTGATGACCTGCAAGAGAAGGGATAATCTGAGTGGTATGGGCAGCTTCCTATTTATAGATGTGGATCCTCCCAAAATTAGGGTTTTGGCTTATGGGACACAAACTTTTGGTAAAATTTGAGTTTTGGGACAATCCCGTTGGCAGTGTCTTTGTGTCTCATGTAGCTCACCACATCTCGCACATGCCATCGAGACCTTGCCATTCTTGTGTCAAGTGTCAATTTCTATTGCCTCTATGAGCTACCATCCATAGGAAGAGCGATATCTTAGCCATGAAGCTGTCATCCAGCCTCCTCCAAAGGTCAAAAATAAAATAATATGAGGTGCCCTGTCTGTGGCAATGAGGAACAGTTGTTAGCCATGCTGTAATGCTGCTCATCTGAATTCTCTTCCTAGCTTGATGGTGTAGCCAAAGAAGGCCACATGAGATGTTTTATCAAGGAATGGGTCCCTCCAAACCCACTTTATGAATCCCATTGTAACCTCATTCAAAATGTACCCTATCTTGACGGTGCTCTCACCCCAAGCTTCCTCACACAAGATTCAAACTTGTGCACTCTAGAATAGTTGCTTATGTTAGTTTTGTCATACCGACATGGGAGGACACAAGTTTGGCCTTTATATGCTTAAGTTTCAGTAATAAATGGCCAATGGGATCATGGGATTTGAATAGTGCAATATCTTTGTTCTAATCCACTATGTGGATCCACCACAACCTATGACTACTCTCATCAGTGGCCAGCTCTAATATAGCAATCTCAAAGAAAATTAATTAAACTAAAATATACTGTTGTGACAAAGGGAAGAGGTATAGAAGGGCTAGGCATAGTAAATGGGGCTGATTGCGCATGTCTATCCCAATCTCCTACAAGGGTGTGGCCATAGTTGCACTAGTACCACGTACCAAAGGTTTGATACTATGCCATACTTTAGGTACTGTACCTTACGTATTAGTACCATAAGGTGCCAATTTAATGGATACATCTTTTCCATTCGAACTGCACTTTGGGACGAGCTAAATGCTCCTTATATTAATATGATTCTCCCATGATATTAGGTTATTCGAGATTCAAACAATTTCTCTCAACCTTCTCTCTCTCAAGCCCACACTCCTCTTATTTCTATGATCATGCATGTATGATGTATCTACTCCCATCTATGTAGTTATAAGTTGTAGGTAGCAGTAGCGCATGTTGCGCATGCAGCATTAGGTTTTGGCATGTTACCCTCAAGTACTCATCTTATATACTCTAATAGCATTGCGAATTGGTGGAATGTTCCCTGTCCCATTTTAGACAAGGAACGCTCCCTATCTAAAACGGGATAGGGAACGCCATGTGGCACCCACTTACCTTCGGCCGACCGCTGCTCCCGCCCGATCGCCTGCGACTGCATATTTCGATCGCTTCTCTCCTGCGTGTTGCTCCTGCCCGAGATCGTCTACCCGTTCCCGCCCCGAGTGACCAGTCCGCACGACGCCCGTTCCTTGTTGCCCCGTCAGTGGCCAGCCGCCAGTCCCCTTGTCTCCTCCTGCCTCCAACCTCTCTTCTTTCTTCTTCCTTCTTTTTCTTCTCCCTTCTTTTCTTCCTTCTTCCTTCTCTTGATTTCTCCCTTCTCTTCTTCCTTCTTTCTTGGACCTTCTCCCTCCTCTTCCTTCTTCTCCTCTTCTCTTGAGTCTTCCTTCTTCTCCAAGTTTCTTCTCCCTTCTCTCCTTTTCCCTTCTCTCTTGACTCTTGACTCTTGAGCCTTCTCCTTCCTCTTCCTTTGGACCTTGTCCCTCCTCTTCCTTCTTCTCCTCTTCTCTTGAGTCTTCCTTCTTCTCCAAGTTTCTTCTCCCTTCTCTCCTTTTCCCTTCTCTCTTGACTCTTGACTCTTGAGCCTTCTCCCTTCTCTCGAGACTCTATTTCTCACTTCTCTCAAGTCATTTTTATTTCAATTTTCAGCCTAAAATGGGTTTATCTTCCCACCCCGCTCGTTGGACTGGTGGTCAAGGAAGAAGGTTTGATGATTGGTCATGGTGGGAAGAAGTAAATGCTAACCGCCCATTGAGTGGTGGAGGATCTCGACCATGGACTTGCAAGCTTTACCCATACAAGCGAATTAGTGGAGCAAACAAGGTAATCCGTTGAGCCGAGCATTTGTATTTCGAATTTTTATTAATTTTAATTTTTCAAAGTTACTTTAATATTAGAATACGGAATACCAATTGGCACTTGTTCGGTTTTATGCATAATCAGGTCTGAGCTCATTTCCTACATGAGCCAAATTCAGAGATATAGTTTTGTCCAAATGTGACCTTGGAGAAGCAAAGGGAGCTTTGTGATCATGTAGCAGGTCAATAAGCTTATCTTGCATCTAGACCACGATGTGTTGCAGTTGACCCTGCAACTTTTGTGACACCATCCCCATCAGATGTATCTAGAGCAGGGTCAGTATCAGGAAGTGCTACCTCCACACCTACAACAGGCATTGCATCGGCCATGGCATCAACAACGCCACATGTTGTACGTAGACAGAGCACACTTGATGCTAGTTGGGATCCCAAGAAGAAGGAAGAGGTGGATACATCAGTGGCACACTTTTTTTTATCATGACTACATTTGATTTCGTGTAGCCAGGTTAGAGTACTTTAAATTGATGTGCAAGAAGATTGGTGAGTATGGCCCTTCGTATGTACCTCCATCATCAGAGACCTTACGCACCACTTTGCTCGACAAGGAAAAGCGCCTTGGTGAGCAAGCAATAGTGACTAGAAAGAGCCAGTGGGCTAAAAATAGAGTTTCCTTGATTACTGATGGTTGGAGTGATACACGCAAGCGATCCATTCATGGTATGGTTGCTTATTCTCGTGGGGAAATATATTTCATATCTTCACATGATGCATCGGGGACAGGAAAGTCAGCAGATGTACTTGCAGTAGAGTGGGTTACAGGTATTGAGCTTATTAGCCCAAAGCATGTTGTGGGATTTGTTGCAGATGGAGAGCCCGCAAATAGGACAGCAGGTGCTATTATCCAGGGATATTATCTGCATATCACAGCTTCATATTATATGGCTCATTGCTTGAAGAACCTACTAAAGGATATTGGTAACCTGTCATGGATTACACCTGTCATAGAGCAAGGAGCTCAAATGGTTAGCTTTGTTTTGAATTACCAATTTCTTTGCCATCACTTCTCTTTGCTGTCAAAGAAGATACTTTTAAAATACTCTGATACCAGATTTGCCTTTAACTTCTTGATGCTAGGCAGATTAAGAGAATGTAGTGGTGCCTTGAGGCAGTTATTTCTTAGTTATGAGTTTACCTCATCAACATTGGCAAATACTCCTACAGGTATCTTATACTTGGAGAAAGCAAATAACTCCACTTTTTGGGATGATGTAAAGCGGATAGATACTATGGTATCACCTATTGTGCATTTATTGAGGGTTATGGATACTATGCAACCTTGCATTGGTAAGGTATATGAGGCTATGGATAGGCTCAATGAAAAGTTGCAGGAGTTAGCACCAAATGATGAGGCGTATGAGGAGATATGCCATTTAGTTGTGATGAGGTGGAACTCTTATAGCTCACCCATGGATGCAACTGCATTTGTTATGGATCTTGAGTTCCAGGGCAAGGGTCAAGAGAATGACACTAAGGTTATGGATGCATGGAGACTTATATTGTCTCGTTTAGTGCCTGATCATGGCACTAGAGGAAAGATCAGAGATCAACTTTCATGTTATAGAACCTTTCGGGGTTCTTTTGGTTGTGGGGATGCACAGGAGGATCGCTGTAAGATTGGGGCAGCTTTGTGGTGGAAGGACTATGGCTCGGATGGTCCTGAGTTGCAGCAACTAGCCATCCATATTTTGAGTAAGTCAGTTAGCTTCTTTTATTTGGAGCAATTGTGGAGTACATACGCTCACATTGCTTCAAAGAAGAGGAACCGTCTTGGTGTGAAGAGGGCAAACGATCTAGTATTTGTTAGTGCTAATTTGAGGATGTTATGTAACAATATGACAACAAAGCCTGATGCATTCACAAAGTGGGAGATGCAGCAATTCATGGTACACATGATGATGAATCTGGCACTTCAAGAGTAGCTAGAGCAGCCTCGGATCATGATGATGATCTTTGATTTAGTGTACTTATCATGAGTCTCATGACACATGACACATGTACATTGTATATGATATTATGATCATTGATGACAGTGTGACACTTGGGCTATTGTGCCATGGCGATATTATATTTGTACTTGCAGTCTTGCAGTTGCCCTTTGGGCTATTTTGGCATGCCGCATTTTGCTTCAGTCTAGAGATTAGACTTTATATTTGTAGTCTTTTTTGGGACAGTGAGCATGTTCTTTCAAAGATTAGACTTCATATTTGTAATCTTTTAAGTTTTTTGGCAATGGGACCATAGGCATGTTCTTTCAGCTTAGGCTTTAAAGTTTAGTTCGTTGTTCATTGTTCATTGTTTTATCATTTATGGCATATGTATTATGCATTTTATAATTGAATAGTTTACCTCTTGAGCCTTGTAAGTTGCAATTCAATTTCTAATGAGTAGTTTTAGAATGATGCATGATATCTTAAAGTTAAAACTTAAAATGATTTGTCCTTGAGGATTATATACCTTGGTTTTAACACTCTAGAGTCCACATGGATTATGAGTGAAATATTATTATTTTTTTCATGAATTTTAATTTTTTAAATGCTGTTCCCGTTCCCACGTCCCTGTTCCCTAGGTTTGGCGTCCCCGTCCCTGTCACCATCCCCATCCCCGTTCCCCATTCCAGTTCCCCATTTCATGTTTCTATGGTCTTCACTCTATAGAGCTCCTTGATGGGAGCATCCAACTAGCTATTAATGTCGAATTGTAAGAGAAATCTGTATTTTGACTGTAGGAAGCAATCTAAGCAGCAAAAACTGCATTTGGGGGCATAGTGGCTGCATTCTAGGGCTGCTGACTCTGAATTTTGCAGTAGAGCAGCAACATGACAGAAGGAAACTAGAGTTTATAGCAACCAAAACAGTGTTAGAGCTGGTCATTCATGGGCAGTCCCAAATTGGACACAACTAAGTTTATAAGCAGTGACACTGCTTATAAACTTAGTTGTGTCCACACCACACACTAAAATATTGGGCACTGCTCATAAATGACCAATTCTAATACCCCCCTACATTGCATCTAGGCAATAGGATATCAAAGTAGATGCTATAGAAGGAAGAACAGGTGTAGATGAAGTGAAACACAGTCTTCAGGGGCTGTCAGAGTGGATGAAGATGATGATCAGCAATCAAACCAGCAAAATGCAGATCTGGCTGAGTGAAAACAATGACTAGAACGCCAAATCAGCTCTGAATAACTGTCAGACAGCAGGGCTGTCCAGTGGGCTGCAAAATGCTGATGCTGACGATGAAGATGACCTGTTAACAAATGCAGGTGCTACTGTTGAAGATGACAGCTCTAGGAGTAGGGCGGCCAGTCCAGACAGCAAACACAGATGGAAAACTGCAGCTGATGATGTAAATGCAGATGGCAGCAGTCCCGGACAATGTGGCAGGGGGCGACAATCAACAAATGATGGCGGCAGCCAGCTGATGAAGGCGATAGCAGCAAATGGCAATGGGCGACAGCCAGACAGCTCCAATTGGCAGCACTCAAACCACTCCTGCGAGAGGCATCCACCAGGCATAAGAAAGATGGAGAAGGAAGAGTGGGTCTAATGGAGGGAGAAGATGAATGAAAGTGTTTGCCCTATTTATAGTCACTAGATAGTCTCAGGTAGCACCTCAGAATGTGAGGGCCAGCCTTTTTGGAGCTGTAAGTGTGAAACCAATGAGAATTAAGGAAAAGAAATGCACTTGATGATTAGGGTTTCTCAACATCAACTAGTGTCCTTACTTCCATCAATCACAAGGCAATCCTTGGTTAAGTGTGAAGCTCAAGTATCTTGAGCCTCAACAATGACATTTTTAAATAATGATTCTGATTGTAGATTTTTGGAAGTCCTCCCACATTGAGGATGTACATTGTGCATCAACGTAGTAATGACAAAGCTTTATCAAAAAAGTGTGTTGAAACAATGCCTTGAAGGCAGCTATGCAGCCAATCTTAGTAACTGTATATTAAATGAAAGTCCCCTCATGATGAGGGTGTACATTTCCTGACATGTGATCATAACAATGTCCTACAAAACAATGCATAGATTTATAAAACAAGAAACATGCCTTGCAGGCAGCTGTGCTACTATGGAGAGTGAGATGGGTAGTAACAAGGAAATTCTGCAAGAAAAGTTTGTTTGTAGAAGAAATATGTGAGAGTAACTTTAAAGATAAAGAGGGAGAAGCATGAGGGCCAGAGGATGATGCTTGGGTTGATTTTTGGGCAATGCGGGGCTGAAGATGGTGGCAGTCCAGGGCTTAGGGATCACAAAGTTAAGGAGGGCTCCTTTCCATGATGCAAGTGCTACACTAGTCTAAATTGGGGTGGTAGTTCCAAGAATAAACTCAAAAGCTTCTAAGATTTAGACATTATAAAGCTAGGCTTTGATTATTCAGTTCTTTTTCACATTTCAAACAGTGATCATGAGGAATTCACCTTCCAATCTGTCATCCTCATCACTCAAACAAAGCAGACATTTCAGCCTCCCGAAATTCTTGCTCACATGAAACTTTCGTGGCTGATATCTTTTCATTTAATTACTAAGCACCACTAAATCTGCACTTACTCTGATCTCATTGCACCAAATATGAAGTATTGGGGAACTCAAACATGGATATAGCACCAATTAATTACAATTCCATCCACGCGGATGTAGTGCAAACAAATAGATTTCACAAGTATAAGACATGGATCTAGCTGATTGTGAGGTAGTGTATCCTTGAAAATCTGTGTATGTCTCTTCACTGACTTAGATTTCATGCAGGTGGACATAGAGTTGCCAGAGAATATGCCATTGAAAGAGGCCCATGATATTGGCCAAAGTCTTCAAGATAAATTTGAGCGTTTACCGGAGGTTGAACGAGCATTTGTACACCTTGATCATGAATCTGTTCATAAGCCTGAACACTCAATGGCACTTTTTCAATTCTGAAAAATTTGGCCATGTTTTGTCTAGTAATGAAATCCTTTATGAACAAATTTTATGCAACATACATTTTTTTTCTCACAATTTGTTGCTCTTTTCAAAAGTTTGCTAGCTGATTGAACGTTCAAGTGCAGAGCTCATTTTAGGAAACAAAACCTCAAGCCCTCTTTGTGCAATGTGAAGATGAAAAATGTTTAGGCATTGACCAAGTATTAAGAATGAATGAGCTAACTTGGACTCAGCAGCATCAAACATTTTTATATTACAGCTCATAGTATGTGCCACACTTCGTGACTTTTGCAATAATTCGTTGGTGGCAGATATGAAGGATTTGCCAATATTTAGGTTTTGATGAAGTACTAAGAATGAAGGGGTTAACCTGAATGCTCCAGAAGCAAAATTTTGTATGACAGCATAAAATAGGTGCCACATATGGCCATCATTCATGGATAACTAATATGGCAGATATTTCAGATTTTGCAGAGTAGTGTCTTGAATATTGACACTGCACATTAGGATCATACATTTCAAGTGACCTTCTGCTTATTTTACTCTTGAACTAGTCAGTTCTTTAATTTGAGGTCCTTGCTCATCGAAGTAATACACAATATTAGTGAGTTTGGGAATCTCCCAATTCCCATTTTTTGAATACTAAAAAGGTGGCACCCGGATAACATGGCCATAGGTTTCTCAAAACCATATGATGTGACCTATTATTGGAAAGCGCTTGAAAAATGGAATCTATTGAGCTATAGAGCGCTCGATTTGGAGTTACAGTGTTCAAGTTATGACAAATCCAAAGATTTGACCACGTGTCCCAAACTTATGGGAATTTCCCATATTCCCCAATATGATGTACTATGGTAATGGACAATGTTTTGTTCCAGGATGCAGTGTTTGTTGTCCCTAAGGCGAAGACCTAGCAGTTAACACTTGGGCTCACAATTGTAAGGTTGTGGGTTCAAGTCTTGTTGGGTGTATCGCTTTCTTAGAAATCTATATTCACTTGGTGTGTTTGTATAAGTCGAGGTTCTTGCCTACTCCTATACTAGGTCCTCCTTGGTAAGGTCATTGAGGAGTTCAATCAAGCTCCACTATTCATGTGACTGAGCCAAAAACAGAGAGAGGCCAACATCTAAAAACAATGCAACAAATGTGACGAGCTGCAACGCCACCCACCCCCCACCACCTGGGCCAGCAAAACCAGGTTTGCATTTGTCGCTGCCCCCTTCTCTTCAAGGCAGCCCTTTCCCCCTGTCAATGATAGTTTTCTCAAAATATCCCAGCAGAAATCTGCAGACATTGGACTCAATCTGAGAGGGTTCTTCAACTGAACTTCACAAACAGGGTTCACCAAATATGTTAAGTTGAACCATCTAGAATAAGGGTGCAAGTGTTATAGCACCTGAAGCACATAGGAGTAATTGCCTTTGAACTTCACGAATAGGGTTCAGGAACTATATTTAGTGAAACAGTCCAGGATAATGGTGCAAGTGTTATAGTGCTTCTTATGCCCCTCAAATCTTTTGAAATTTTCCAGCACCTGCAGAACCTATTGAATGGGACTCTTTCATCGTGCTAAGGAACAAAAGAATCACAGTGATTTTGATGACTATTGACCTTGTCAATGAGGGACAGGTTGAAAGTTTTGGTTGAAGAAAAGCATGCAGAAATGGCCCTTTTTCCTCTTTTCCTATGAGCCCATTTACCAAAGAAGAGGAAAAGGTTTGAACTTGCATTGGCCAATGAATGTTGATGTAATTCAGGTGGGGAGGATCTCATACATGAGTGAATGGAGTTAGATAGGGCGACAATAAAGACCTGAGAGCTCATGTGATACTAGAAGATAGCAAAGGATTATAGAAAAAGGAGTGACTAGGCATGGTGATTAGAGTCCTTCAGTAGTAGTTAATAAAAAGACGAGAGCCTGCAACTAGTGTACATACAAAAGTGGGAGAATATGTGGTGATGCTTTCAAGGCATGCACACATGCAAGAGAACTAGAATATGGAAGGCTGCAATTTGCTGCAGTGTGCTGCTGCATGTTCTGCTTTTGGCAAACTAGTTGCTTTCCCTTCATTTGCATGGACATAATCACTCATTATGTTAGCTCAACACATTCCTCTCTTCTTGAGGAGGACAAGAGCCCTCCTTTGGTTGAGAGACCTCCCCGATGCTTGAGCTATGTGTGTGTGTGCACAGAGAGAGAGAGAGAGAGAGAGAGAGAGAGAGAGAGAGAGATGACTGGTTTATGTACTGGAAATCTCAAGGCTGGCATTTACATGTCAGACTGAAATTTGCTCAAAGTATTATGATAAGTATGATATCGTTCTTTTTGCCACTCCTTCCTTAGACTAAGAGGTCCCTTTTGGAACTAGTTCAGCCTATCAGGTTTATGTTGTGGAAAAAGGGGAACCAGTTGGGTCAGGTTTGGATTTCGTGGCAGCATGTGACTACGCCTAAACGAATGGGGGAAGCAGCTTTGATGGATGTTAATTTGCATATGAAAGCCTTGTGGTTGTCCCTTTTGAAGGCGTTATGTGTATAGAGTCATCCTTGGTCAGACATTGCAAAATTTTTCATTGAAAAGACTGGCATCTCTCATGGTAATACTGTTATTTGTGCCTTCGGGTGGCATGTGCTCAACTCCTCGAGGCCAATTAAGACTGCCTAGTCTTTTCTCCTTTCTCATTTGATTGCATCCTGGCAGGAGATCTTACGTTTTTCAGTTTGGCACCCTCTTGAGATTCGCAAGGAGACGAATTCACTGCAAGGGGAGGTGTTGGCCTCCTCCAGGTCGTTGGATTGGCTGGACAAAGATTTGCATAGACTGAAGTTTAATCGGATGGCTCGTTTGGGGTTGCAGACAGTTTTTGATGGCGTTATTCTTGGGCAGTCCTGTCTTTACTCTTTTTGGCGTATTTATCAACACTTTCGGGTATCCCGTGGATATTGTGACATCTGGTCATCCGTATAAGTTAAACTTCAGAGGTTCTCTCCTTTACCAGTGCTACACCCGTTTTATCCACGGCGTTCCTAGAAGTTTGTGATTTCAGATGATTTCAAGAAGAGGTCTGCTAACTAGATATACCATCACATGGTGGCCCAAAGATGGGGTCACTACAAAGGTGAATAAATTATGGCATATTAGGGATGGAAAAAAGAAGTGGTAGGAAAGATTCCTTCAGCTTTGGAAGTCTAAGGTTCCCTATCAAGGGAAAGTCCTCTTTTGGAAACTGTTGATTGGTGGTCTTCCAACTAGAGAGGTGCTGCGTGCTTGGAAGATCTCTACTGGTCGTTGTGTATTCTGCACTACATGTGATGAAATATTGCTTCATCTTTTTGCCTCTTATCTAGTTGTGTGACAGATTTGGTGTTTTATTTCTCGCGTGTGGCTCTCGACGACTCAGCTCCGGATAACAGCCCGGTCATGGATTATGGAAAAGCTGCCCTCCGTGCCTTCTTTGTATTCTGATTATGCCTGCCTATTCCAGTTCCTTAGATGGACTGGCTTGTGGCATATTTGGCATACTCAGAATGCCTTTATTTTTTATTCGGTCTTGGGTATCCATGGTCATGTGGCCCGTACTCAAGGTTTAGTGATATGGCAGATTTCTTCTATGATATCAGCTGACCTGGTTCTTCCTGACATTGCTGCCCCCTGGCTGTTCGCTCTACACCAATAGTGAGATTTTCTCTTTGTGATAAAGTCCTCATAGTCTTTCGTCACTTTCTTTGAGGACCTGATGGTCTGATGTAACAGAATGTAAAGAGACAGAGAGAGAGAGAGAGTTTCTCTGATGACCTAATGGTCTGATGCAACAGAAAGTAAGAGATATAGAGAGAATGCTGTCCTGATGGTCTGATCTAAATATTTACTACTTAATTCAATTATCTTCACGGAGAGAGAGAGAGAGAGAGAGAGAGAGAGAGAGAGAGATTAACGTCTCTAGAAGACTAGGATGGCCTTTGAGACTATAACCAATACAACTAGTATCATCATCTCTCATTAGAGAAGAAAAACAAAATTGTGATAAGCTGAAATGAGAAATGAAAAATAAGGAAAGAGTGTAGAGTATCTCTCTCTCAGTCTATAGAATCCACCAAAACTCTACCAACTATCTTCAACTGAGTCAGCGTAGTAATCTTCGTCTGTAGCGAGTATTTGTGTGGAAAATGTGTCGCATATGAGCATGCCTACGTTGTTGAGCAGGTACCCTAGGGTGTCGTGATCTGCATATTGCTTTAGATTTGTCTACTGTGATGCCACCTGATGATGTCCCTCGATGGTAGGAGACGTAGTGTCTAAGGTGGTAGTGGCTTGGGGATTAGATATACTGAAAAAGTTTGTAGCTACTCTCTAGAGGGGTGGATGTGGTTGGCATTGGCTCTAATCCCATAACAATGCTGCTCTGTGTCGTTAGAGCTCCAATAAGAAAAGACCCATACATCTTTGGTCCTCATAGTCCATCACCCGTCTCAATGGTCCAAAGCCCTCCTTAAAGAGAGAATGGTAGTGGCCATGGATATCATGGTATATATACATTTGCAAATGTAGTGTTCCTTCGTCTTTGGCTCCCATCCACAAAGCTGGCATATCCTCTCATTTATTGCAACATGACTCCATCGGCATGTCTCGATCATTAGCTAATGTGACGAGGTGTGAATTTGTCCAATAGCAACTTGAAGGCCATGAGAGAGTTGAGCATCCATATATCTCGGTCTCACTATGAAACCATCATGGGAAAGCTACAAGAAGTGACACTGGTATTGTGTCATCTTCCTACCTAATGGAAAAGGGGGCTTGGACCAAGTTCTCTCTGTCTCCACTTTAGTAATGTCTTCTCTGATAACTCTATTCAACTCTGAATAGCTGAGACTCCTGTATAATAAAGGCTTGGGCCCCCAAATGGCTGCTCCATAGAGTAGTGTGGGCATAACTAAAGTGTGAAAGAGCCACAATTTGATACGAGGCTCCTGGAACTATATGTGTGCACACTATTGCTCTAGAGTGCCCAAAGCTACATATGCCCATGCAAGCCCAGCCTTTGAAGTCTCCTTCCATGAAAACTGTGGCCCTTTGAAAGTGACCCCGAGGTATATATATTGTCTAACCATTTCCACAGACTGATCGTCATACATAAAGTGATGCTCTGAGCGTGTCACCCAAGCTACTAAGGTGTTGAAGTCCATAATTTTAGTCTTTCCAAAATTAACCTTGAGGTCTTTCTCTTCACAAAACACATGCAATGCATCCAGACGTTGAAGCCCCTCAAGTGAATTTGAGATGAGCACAATATCATCTGCATATAGCAAAATTGGTATCAATGCCCCTACCAAACTAGCTTCCATACCACCCCATCTCTATATGTAATTTGAAATTTCGTCAATGTACAATCCAAATAGCAAAGGAGATAGTGGATAGCCTTGCTTTACACCAACCATGCTAGACACTAAGTCTGTTTTGCCTCCAAGCACTCATACTCTACTTGTCACAGTCTCATACAATGTATAAATACACCACTGCATATCCTCTGGGACCCCAATGGTTTGCACTCCTCAATCAAGGTCCTCAGCGTGAATATATGGTCTAATGTATTGTATCCTTGGTAGAAGCTAGCTTGTCCTGTAGACCGTATCCCCTTTGTTTTAGCCCACTAACTCAACTCATGTTGCACAATAGAGGCATATATCTTTGCTAGCATATGGCCAATCATAATAGTGTGGTAATTGTTAGCGACCAATGGATCTTTGCGCTTAAATATCGGCACTATTGTGTGGTCACACGAACTTGCTAGAAACCCCTCACATACCGCTCTATTGAAGATATTTAACAAGATAGAGGCCAATGCATAACATGCATGTGCAAAATGTTCTACCACAAGGCCATCTTAATCGTGTGCTCTCCCATTTTTTAACCTCCGAATGGCATACCTCACCATTTTTTCGTAAAGAATCCACATTGTGTTGGCCTAGAGTTTGATGGGCAGGGAATCTATCCTTCCGATGGAATATCATACAATGCACTAGCATGTCCATGCCATACTGTAGGTGATGTCAACTGAATTGGGGGTTGACTACCATGAAATTTCCTCCATGCCTTCTTACTGTCCTTGCTCAAAAAGAGTTGATACATCTCAGGCTTTAGTTTGGCTAGATAATGCCTATTCTTTTTTCGGACAAGATGACAGAAGACATTCCTTGCATGCTTGTGTGTGCCTATCCCTAGTGTAATATGCCTCTATAGGAGGTCTGCACTCATCATTATACCAAGCATTTTGAGGGGCAATGCATCTATGTGGTGGAGTAGAGCCCATCTTACATGGGAATGCCTCTATAGTTGTTGTATGTAAAACCTTCGCTAGAGATTTAGTGACATCCTCTAGTGGCCTAAGCCATCTCATACTACATCACTATAGATATGTGAAGTTTGCTCTAGAAACTCATAGTGCAGAAATGTGTGCACCTGTGTGCATGTTTCCTGTATTTGACCACATGCTAGGGTGAATTTTAGCATTGCATGCTCTGATGCTATACCAATCAGCTTGTTAGATATCTCAAAATGCTTAATTTTTGGAATTAATGTTGTCAACCTCATTACGTAGTCCACGATTAATTTTTGGAATTAATTTTTTGGAATTAATGGTGGCTCCCTTCTTGTTTTTCCAACAAGTGAAAGCATTTTCTCCCGACCATCTTGATAATCCATTGAATATAGCTAATCCATGAGCACTTCCTAATGCTAGTAAATGTGATCCATGTGATGTCATCTACTTATCTTGAGATGTCTTGTCAAGCCGTAGTCCAATGTCAATTCCCAAAACATCTCACGTTCAGTATCATAAAAGGTTGGCTGCTCACTTTGTGTTTGAGCATTAAAGTCTCCCATTAGTAGTATGTCCCCAATGCTTGCATACCTCACAATGTCCTCATGTAGTACTTCAAATGGTGATCCCTCCCCAAGGGCAAATGTTGAATTGGCAGTTGGGAAGTAACATATTGCAACATATAGATCCCTTGAGCGCCCTATCCTCAATCTTACTCACATATATCTAGCTTGCACATCTCATAACACTAGATGAATCATGTCTTAGAGGCTCTCACAATAAAGAATAGCCACTCCACCTGACCCTCTAGTTCCTCTTGGTCTACAAGGATGAGGCCTATAAACACTCTCCCATTTGGATCCCACAACATTTAGTAATCTAGAACTTATACATTGATGTGTTTATGTATACACAGCTATATCAGTCCCACGGAAAGTATCCTCAAAATAGCATGCATCAAGTCTCATTGAACCATTACAATTCACACACACACACACACACACACACACACACACACACACACACAGAAGAATAAGAAGAAGAAGAAGGAAAAGAAAAAAGAAGAAAGTTATATTAACATTTACGAGAGGTCAAGTTGGCCTATGAGACCAAAACATTACATACAAAATGTCTAGGAAACTTTCCAAGTCCTAGTAAAGCTACCATCTAATGCTATGATAAATTAATTGAGTAGGTACAAAATGGTATATGGGCTGGGTACAATTCATATGTGTGGCAAATCAGAGTTGGAAGCATGAGAGAGTGTGTAGAAGAGGGAGGGAGAGAGAGCTCAAGTACAAGAATAAGATCTTCCTTAGTAAGTTGTTCAAAGGTATAACTAGTACTCTCCTCTACTGTGAGAGTGACCTTTAGGCAATTTATATAGCCTCTAGAGAAGTTAGGGTTAGGGTTTCCCCTTGCTCCCCTGTCCTCTAGTTCATTTATACCTAGCTACCCTTATCCTCCCAAGTATAAGGAGAGTTCACATGCTTACTTCTCAACAAACCAACCCCCCCCAAAATGCCAGGTGGCATTGAATAAAGCATGATAGGATGCCCCTCCTTAATCCACAATGAGATGCCTTTATAAATCAGGCTACAAAAGATGGTTATAGATAGAAAGTGTTACAAGACTCAAAAGAGTCGATCATCTGTGGATTGGGAGGCAAAGTTGGCCTCTAAATCCTTAGGTACTTCGTGAACACTAGGGCACTTACTGGTGATATGCCTAGTCTTTTTGCATTTATTGAAGTTCATTTTGTCAGGATATTTCTTCAAGCAATTGCTTACAATATGCCATTTTTTATGACAGAAGGAGCACTTTGTAGGAGCTATATGGACTAACACTTGCTCACGGGAAGTAAATGCTAAAGTCCCTTCATTATGGTTCCTCTTCTCTTCATCCAAGCATGACTGGATGGTACTTGCCAAGGTTGGGTTTGGGATATTAGCTAGGGTAGTAACAAGGATTGGAAAGACCTTCTTTACAGACTTCAGAAGGATGGCAATGGCATCTTCGTCATGAATTGGTGCTTGAATGAAGGCTAGCTGTGCCATGAGCCCCTTCATATGTGAAATAAAATTGCTTACATCTTCTCCCTATTTATACTCCAGGCTAAAAACTCAATCTTTAAAAAAATCTTGTAGTTTTTCCCAGTAGCGCCATAGAGCCATTCAAGCTCATCCCACTTCTCCTTGGCAGTGGAGAGTTGGTCAATATGATGAATTAAATATTCATCCAAATGACGCATGATGATGGCCTGAGCTCTTTCATCATCTTCTACATGAAGGGGATTGGATGGGTCAATAACTTTGGTCCCTTTTATGAAGGGTCAGTAGCCTCCTTCCATTATTTTATATTTTACCAGGACTTGCCAATGATGGAATCTTTTCCATTGAACTTGCGAATTTGAGGCCTTACATCGGCATAGGCCATGGCCATTATAGGAAGGTCTTACCTATTGCCTTAGGCAATGGCAGTGTCTAGTCCTTTACAGGTGGCCAAGTACGAACCAAATAGCAGAGTTGATAGCCCTACAAATGATAACCAACTTTAAAGCTGTAACGATGAAAAAGGTTGGAAATCATACATATGTAATATCTCAAGATAAGATTTTGGTGGTCCTGTTCTTCGAACAACCCTTGATTTAAGTTTTACTGTTTTCCTAGGATTGAATGAGGTGAACTTTGACTGGACTTTAGGCTCCTCCTAATAATGTGGCCTATTAGAGGAATTCTTGGTGGAACACGGCTTATCAATCAACTCTATGTTATGGAATGAGAAGAAACTCTGCATTTAAGCTCCACAGGATAGTAACAAATCTTGACAAGGGTTTTTCAGTGATTAAAATCACTATTGATAATGCCCATATTGAAAAAAATAAGAATGAGTGAGCTTGAAGCTTCTTGGCTCTGGCTGCCAGGTTAGGGTTTTCTTCCTGTGGACCGAGATTTGAGGAGCCCTCTTGTGGGAGGATAGCCCACTAGGGGGGCTATCAAAGCCCTAAGGTAGCCGCCATTGATTCACCCTCAGTTGAACACACAACTGTATGAATTTGCACGCTGCCCCATATTGCGCTTGCCTATGTTTTTTTACAGTGGCGTCCTACTACATGGCCAATGTTGGGGTTTGTGGTGCTAGGAAGGAGCGCCTGATGCTAATGAATGTTTATCCTGAAGAAATGGGAGGCCGATATGCCCTCTTTTGCTCACATGAGCTCCTCCAATGGAGATAGGTGTTGGCTGGCTATGGAGGTTGAAAGACCACGATGAGAAAATGAAGCTTTTCTTGTGCACTTAGGTTGAACTGAGGTTTAGGGAACCTAAAGGGATCAGAGATGGCTCTGATCCCATATGGAAAATCAGAGTTGGAAGCATGAGAGAGTGTGCATAAGAGGGAGAGAGAGAGAGCTCAAGTACAAGAATAAGATCTTGCTTAGTAAGTTGTTCAAAGGTACAACTACTACACTCTCCTCTATTGTGAGAGTGACCTTTAGGCAGTGTATATAGCCTTTGGAGAAGTTAGGGTTAGGGTTTTCCCTTGCTCCCTTGTCCTCCAGTTCATTTACGCCTAGCTACCCTTATCCTCTCTAGTATAAGGAGAGTTCACATGCTTACTTCTCAACAATATGTGTTCCAAGTATGGTGTGGCCTGCTCATGGAGCTTGGTCATCCTAAAATGTCCCACATGGGTCTATCTAACATCAAGAGGCTGAATCGGGGGGGAAGGCCCTCCGATGGCGCCATAGTATCCCTTGTATCCTTGACATGTGCCTCATGCGAGGGTAGGGGCCGGTTGGGCGTGGGCGCCAAGATTTTCTTTTTGTTGTGGCTATGGCTAGGGTGGTCCCCCGCGGCTAGGAGGTCAATGGGACTGGTGGGGGCTCAAGGGTGGGGATGGTAGTTGGCTCTCGGTAAAATTATGAGCATGTGGCGGGGGCTCCCTATCTCTGCTCCGAGGTCTATCGGAGGAGGTGGTCTCTGCGGCACAGTATTTCCAACATGAAGCATCCTCGGATCTCGTAGTACGTTGGGCACTTGCATATGTAGTGTTCTTCTATCTCCGATTCGAGTTGGAAGATTTGGCAGATTCGATCTTTTAGGGGGAGGGGGTGGGCCCCATATCTACCTGTCTTGACCCTAGCTAGTGTGAAGATGTACGGATCTGTCTAATGGCTCTTCTGACTCCATGGGATAAGTGTGTGTATATGTAGCTTGGGCAGGTAATGAAGCCACGGAGATATGTGCAGGAAGTGCTCTCGGTAGTAAGCCTTCTTTGTCCCTTGGTCTTCTATAGGAGTCACCCATGTCTTGGCTATGTGTAGTTGAATGATGTCCATTCTGATGATACGGTTCACCTCCTCCCGACTGAGCTCCAAGTCGGGGCAATGTAGACTATATTGTAGTGGGGGGAGGTGGTCCATGTGTAGGCCATGTGGCCGTAGCCAGGTCTCTATTAGGGCATACCAACATTCAGTGTCCCCTTGTAGTGCTAGTTGTTTGGACGACTCCAGTAGGGGAGTTTGGGATACTGATGCCGGGGCAAGTCCCATAGTCAGTGCAAGAAGGCCACTTTTTGGAAGAGGGGCTCAGCTACGATGGGCGATGCCCCCATCTCTGTTATGATGTTTTTGTGTGGCACAGAGGGCTTGCTCCGGATCCGTGAGATCATAAGTACCAGGGGTCTCTCCATCTGTTCGCATCCCTCATAGGTGGCCTCCTCTTGAGGCAGTGGTTGGTCCTGTGTGGCCCTCCTCATGTGGTAGAGACTAGATCCCCATATGGGAGCCCCATACGAGAGAGAGAGAGAAGAGACATACATTGATTGTCAGATTGAGTGGGGACTGGCAACATTGACCTTTTGCCCCTCGTCGCTTATGCATTTGGGCCGTAGTTTCATCTCGCCTCTGCGTCTTGACTTCCCTGCCATTGGGTGTGGACCTGCATACGCCATTGGATTGAGCTAGAATTTCCAACGTTGACCCCCTACCCTAGAATGTTTGGCCACACTGCTCACACAAATTGATCTGTCGTGTGCCCTTCCCTGTCTCTTGTGGGGGCCCGACTGTCAAACACACACACACAGAGAGAGAGAGAGAGAGAGAGAGAGAGAGAGAGAGAGAGAGAGAGAGAGAGAGAGAGAGAGAGAGAGAGAACTTGTGGTCCGCCAGCCTACAACAGGGGTGCTCAGCATAGAAAATCTACAGGTGTCAAATGGTATCAATATGGCCTTTCTTGAACAACATATAGGGAATGGAAATGACTAAGATTTGGCAGACTCAGATGGTGATTCATCGGTTGAGGCTTTCTGGCCATTGACCGATGGGGGTGAGATAGGTAAACGTTAGAAGATGTCGGTTGAAAAACCTGTATTATGTTCCCCAAATTCACCTCAGGTTGAGGTCCAAGCTTCTTGTTCACAGACTAATGGGTCTCTTCCGTTCATGCTGGCCACTGCTAATCATCTTATGTTTGATTATGTCCATGTTAATGAGGGTAAAGCTAACTGTTTACCGGATGGGTGCAATCATGGGTACAGAACTGGTTCTACAACAAATTGCTACTTTCCATGAGAGGGCAACCATCTTTTACTTTACAGGAAGGAATCCCTTGATCACCAAGATTCGTGCTTGGCTGCACTCCATGCTTGCAAGTGTTGAACCGTGCCAAGTTGATGCTTCACAGCATGTGTAGGCCCCTCTTGTTGAAGAGATGTATGATGGTCCAAAGGGGTTTTTTGAGGTTCTTTTTCATTCCTTGGAAGTGCGGGCTTTCATTATGCATCACATTCCTTTGTTCTTAGATGGGCAGCTTGTTCATATGGTCCCTTGGAGGCCTATGGCCGAGTTTTAGGAGGTGTTGAGGCAGGCATGCCCAATTTGGGTGGAGATGGTTGATTTTCCTGCACATATTTGGAGACTCCTCCCTCTCGTTTTGAGAACCCTTGTTGGTGAGGTGTTAGTAGAGCCTCGACTGGGTTCCCGCAATATAGGAACAAGGCATGCATGCTTTCGAGAGGTACAGGGAAACCTCACCCGACTAAAATTCGTTTTGAGGTTCCAAGGCTGCAAACATTGGTTTATGACTTGAAATGGGGTACTTTAGCTAGACACTATTTTAGATGTGGTGAATTGGGCTATTTCATTTCAAAATGTGACAAAAATCCTAAGGTATTGCAACACACTATAGATCTAGACACGGATATGCAAGACCACCATCCTCAACACATACTTCAGCAACCACAAGCTGATCCTGAGATGCTTCCCCAACATGGTCGTGATGAAGGAAAGAAGGAGCTTTCTCAAGTTGATCTTGAGCTTGGATTTTTGGGTCTCGATGGTTAGACGTAATGCCAGACAAGCTTTTCATTCGACTCCTACCCACCCACCACTGCACCCAATCACTCAGAACTTTCAATGCAGAGGTAAGGGGTTTTACATGAATCCTCAATCTTCATGTGCATTTACAGTGGTTGGATGATAAAAGGACTTCCGGTTTTTCTTTGCGCTTTGATGCGCGGGGGAGGCTTGTGCCTTCCTAGGGGTGTTTTTGTTCACAGCAACAACAATCTCATTCTCGTGCTTCGATTGCTGGTTTGCAGAGGGTAGATCTTGTAGATGTAATCTAAAGTGAGATGGAGAGATTCCAAGTAGCTAAAGCTATAGATGTAAAAGGAAAAGGAAAAGCGGTGGTTCAATAGTTTTCTCTTTTTTATTTATCTCACGAGAATTGCTTTGTGGAATGTGAAAGGTATCTCTCAAGGTAGTAAGTAGTATCGGTTATGGAAAGTTGTGTTTGCTTGAAATTGGGATGTATTTTGTGCTGTGGAGCATAAACAACATGCTTTGGTTGGACCTTCTTATGTTTATAAGGATTATGTAGTTTTTTTAAGTGGTCGAGATCCACATAAATGTGGAGTTATGTTGGTTGTCAAATCTCCCCTGCAACCATTGTTGGTTTCTTAGGACCCTTATGGCCGGTTTGTGATTCTGGAAATACTATATGAGGGAGGTTTTGTGGTTGGTGGGCGTATATGCTCCTTCTAGTGCAAGGGAACATCATCAACTTTGGGATGACCTGCACTGCCTTGCCATGGCTTGACAAGGTTTTGCCATGGGTGACTTTAATGCATGTGTATCTAGGGAACATGTGACTTCTCTACACTCAATCATGGATGGTCCAAAGCGACAGGCTTGGGATGCCCTTGCAGCTGTGTCTTTGAAACAGGACATGTGGCCTTGGATGTATCCATCACAATCAGGAAATACCTATCGTATCCAAACACCTGGGCCAAATTGGATAGGATATACATTTTCCAGAGTGATTCATTTCTTCCTGCAGTCATTAATATGTGGGTGGAACGACAACATGTCTTGTCAGATCACTACCCTTTGGTCTTGAAAATGACCCACAGACATGTTCATGTTATTAAGGCTCTCCTTACTTGGTTTCCTCTTTGTTTTAATCAATCTTTTCTGCAACAAAATCAGTTTTTGGAATGTGTTTAGCAACTGATTGCTTTTTTTAGCTTGAAGGTCCTATCTGGAGGGATGGACGCATGGGCTATTTTTAGGAATAATGCACGAGAGTTATCTCGTCAGTATGGTATTCAACATGCTTCCTCTTTACGAGTTGAATTGCAGCATGACCAATCTTTATTGGCCCACTCCTTGTCTCTGAGTCAATCAAGGGATTCTAATGATGACTTGATCACATGCGTTGAATGGTTGGAAGGCAAGGTTCATTCTCTTCAGGAAGAGGAATATGCAAAATACAAATTCCTGACAAGAGCTAAAGATTTATACGATAATAGATGTCAATCCCATCAAATCTTTGCTCGTTTGCACTAGAAATATGCACGGAAAAATATTGTGTGTTTAATGGATGAGCAAGGTGCTATGGTGAATGATCCTACTTCCATCATTTAGATGAGTGTTGACTTTTATAAGTCCTTGCTAGGTTTGCAAGAGATTTTTTCTAATGCTGTTCACTCTACTCGCCAATATATTTGCAAGTTGGGTTAGTAATTAGGTTAAACCAGAATGGGTGGATTTAATGAAGGCTGATATTTTAGAAGATGAAGTTGAAGAAGTGATGTTCCACTTGCCTCGAAGGAAAAGTCCTGGCTGAATTGGGCTTCCTAATGAGCTTTTTTCAGCTCATGTGGAGCAGCCTCAAGACCCATTAACTCACCTATGTCAACAAGTGTGGAATTTTGGTATGATGCCTTTAAACTTGAAGATTTCTATCATTCACTTATTGCCCAAGGTTCCCTCTCCAACCTCTTTGAAACAACAAAGACCCATTTCTATTATGGATTCGTTATATAAAATCTTCTCCAAAATCATTGCCAATAGATTGCAAAAAGTTTTTCCGCACCTGGTTCATCCATGTCAATATGGTTTCATTAAAGGTTAGAATATAATGCATAACATTTTGAATGTTCAACTGGGAATTGACTATGCCAAAGCTTCAGGCCAACAAGTAGTTATGCTTTAGCTTGATATTGAGAAGTCATTTGATCATGTTAGTTGGTCTTTTTTATGGCAATTATTGTCTACAATGGGATTTACTCCTCGCATGATTCTCTTATTGATACAATTAGTTAGGGTGATGTGGCTCGTATTGCTATTAATGGAGGAATCACGGAGGAAATTGCCTTATCTCGATCTCTTAGGCAAGGCTGCCCTCTTAGCCCTTTGATGTTTACTTTAGTCACTCACCGGATGCTCTCATTGTTGGATAAGTTGGCTAATCAAGCCGAGTTAGTTGGCTTGTCTCTTCCCAGCGGTACTCATCTTGTGGGTCAATCTTTGGTAGATGATTCTTTTATGTTCCTTAAGGATGATCGCACCAATGTTAATCAGACAATGGTGGCGTGGAATCTTTTTGCTCTGGCATTGGGTCTTCATATTAATACTCAAAAATCTAAACTACTCTCATGTACGGAGAATGATCTACAAGCCTTGGGCTAGCATGTAAATGTGATCTCAAGGGGAAATATAACTAGACACTTGGGATATCCTATCCGTGTGGAGGCAACTCCCCGTGCCTTACTAGATTGGATGGCCTCCCGAATGGATGACAGATTTATGCACTAGAAATTTCAAGGTTGGCCTTTACATGTCAAACTTAAAGTTGCTCAATGTATTATGATCAGTATGATATCGTTCTTTCTGCCATTTCATCCTTGGACTAAAAAGTCCCTTTTGGAATTGGTTCAACCTATCAGATTCATGTTGTGGAAAAAGAAAGGCAATTGTTTGGGACACGTGTGGATTTCCTTGGCAGCATGTGACTACACTTAAACGGATGGGGGATGCAGCTCTGTTGGATGTTAATTTGCATATGGCAGCCTTGAGGTTGGCCCTTTTGGAGGCTCTATGTGTATAGAGTCATCCTTGTTCATATATTGCTAAATTTTTCATTGAAAATAATGGCATCTCTCATAGTAGCACGGTTATTCATGCTTGCTAGTGGCATGTGCTTAATTCCTCGAGGCCTATTAAGCTCTCCCATTTTTTTCTAATTTCTCATTTGATTGCATCTTGGCAGGAGATCTTACGTTTTTCAATTTGACGCCCTCCTGATATTTGTAAAGAGGTGAATTTGCTACAAGGAGAAGTACTTGCGTCCTCCAGGTTATTGGATAGGCCGGATAAAGATTTACAGAGAGTCAAGTTTAATCGAATGGCTCGTTTGGGGTTGTAGACAGTTCTTGATGGTGTTATTCTTGGGCAGTCTCATCTTTATTCTTTTCGACATATTCGTGAGTATTTTCGGGTGCCTCGTTGGGATGGCAACAAGAAGTGGTAGGAAAGATTCATTTAGCTTTGGAAGTCTAAGGTTCCGTATTAGGGTAAAGTCTTCATGTGGAGAGTGCTCATTAGTGGTCTTCCAACTAGGGAGGTGGCGCATGCCCGAAAGATCTCTGCTGATCGTTGTGTATTCTGCACTGCATGTGATGAAACATTGCTTCATATTTTTATCCCTTGCTCAATTGCTTGACAAATCTGGAGTTTTATTTCCCACGTGTGGTTCTCGGTGACTTAGCACTAGATAATAGCCCGTTCATGGATTAAGGGAAAGATGCCCTTTGTGTCTTCTTTGCATTCTAATTATTCTTGTCTTTTCCATTTCCTTAGATGGACTGCCCTATGGCATATTTGACGTACTCAGAATGCCTTTATTTTTTATTTAGTATCGCGCATCCATGGTCATGTGGCATGTGTTTGGGGTTTAGTGCTATGGCATATTTCTTCTATGATGTCAGCTGACCTAGTTCTTCCTAACATTGCTACTCCTTGGCTGGCTATTGTTTGCTCTACTCCAGCTATCCTTTTTGTGTGATTTCTATGTTAAAGTGCTGATAGAATTTCATCAGTTTCTTTGATGACTTGATGGTCTGATGTCTCACACACACACACACACACACACACACACACACACACACACACACACACACACACACACACACACACACACACACACACACACACACACACACACACACACACACACACACACACACACACACACACACACACACACACACACACACACACACACACACACACACACACACACACACACACACACACACACACACACACACACACACACACACACACACACACACACACACACACACACAATGCTGACCTAATGATCTAATGTAAAATTTTACTACTTAATTCAATTATCTTCATGGAGAGAGAGAGAGAGAGAGAGAGAGAGAGAGAGAGAGAGAGAGAGAGAGAGAGAGAGAGAGAGAGAGAGAGAGAGAGAGAGAGAGAGAGAGAGAGAGAGAGAGAGAGAGAGAGCATCGATTGCTAGGTTGTGGTGCTTGCCTACTCCATCATCCTGTAAATTCTCAATTTGGAATTCTACATCTGAATCCAATGCCTTTCTCCATACTAACATCATTGTGCTGATCAAGAAATGCCATATCTTCCACCCAAGTTATGCACTGCAAGTAGACTATCAAAATTGACACATAATCCCCATGTAAAGTAGAGAGTCGAGCATATGTGCTATTGTTTACAATGAGCAGTAAGTAGGATCATAGTGTTGTCATCCTTCATAGCTGCCATTCCTTGAAGTTTGAGGCAAAAGTTATAGGCCTTTGAGCATTGGCTCTAGAATGTGTTTCATGAGGTTTCAAATAGGTTTGTATTATATGAGGATAAGTGACTTTCAATCCCATGCATATGTGCTAAAATAATTCATGTTCAAATTCAAACTATTGCTTAGAAGGATCATGAAGTATATGAGAAGAATATGAGAAAGGCAACATCCCAAAGAGTCCAAATCTATTTCAAGTGACAATATAGCCTGTGTGGATGTAAGAAGTATGCTTGGAAAGGATCTACCAAAAACGAAAATCTCTAGCTTTGATCTCCAATCTTGGGAAATAGGCTTTAGAAAAGGACCTAAAGATGTCCCATGCTAAAGTTGGGATTACAATATAGACACTCCTATCCATACTACAATGCAATGACCTTGAGGATGCTTATCAAGTACATTGTAAGTCAACAAGAGAGAACTTGGGGATCAAGATTTAGAGAAATCCTTGTCAGCAGTTGCATACTCAATTGACCTCTCTATTGAGTTGGTTTATGGTGTTGTAGAGTATTGTTTCGTGCAAGTATTAGCTAGCAAGATTGACAAGTGAGCCAATTAGATAGATGATCAATAATTCTATGCTCAAGCCATATTCCAAATATATTTTATCAAATTGTAGAGCAGTTCATAACTTAGTTTGAGCAAAAATGATCAACTCGGGGGTGGAGGTGATGATGATATAGTTTAGGTAGTACACATCATATGCATGCTTAGGTGGAGTGAGCTAGGTGGCAACAAAGACATGGGACCTATTGTGTGACTAGGAGATATTGAAGGTACTATGGATAAAGATCAAGTGACTAGGGGTAGTGTTTAAGACCCTTGAGTAATAGTCAATTAGAACCAAATAAAGGATTTAAAAAACATCAAAATTATATATGAAAGCATGCTAGTAATTTGAATGAAAAAGTGGTGCTAGAATCATTCTAATGCTTCCAATGAGAGAATTGAAATGCAAGGAGGAAGGTGAAAGGATGCTAAATAGTGTTGAATTTCTTAACAAGTCATTCAAGTGGGTCCTAAATGTGGGATCAAGCATATATAGCCTTACCCATTCTCTTATAGATATCAAATTCAAGCATACTCATGCATATAGCCTTGCACATTATATCAGAACTAACATTGTCCATTATCTTACACATATAGCCTTACACAAATAACTAGAAAAACAAGAAGACATTGACCACTAAATTTGTTAAGATTGAAGAGGCTTAGCAAACATTTTATATGAGAAAGGAGTTCTATGCACAATATTGTGACAAAAAAAGATGTATGCACAAGCAATAGAAACAACTACTGAACATTGAAAGAGATGAACAAAAAATAAGAACACATGAACTCAATGAATGAAGAGATGGGCCATGTAATGCATATACCAAAGCATGAGAAGATGCATACAAACCACAAGAGTTATGGTGACCACTACAATGCCTCTAGTATCTTTCTCCAAAGATTCAAATGGTGCAATAAACGACGGAGAGTGGAGATGAGTGCTAAGACAATTGAGCCAACCACAAACAACCACCCAACAGCCCACTCAAGTGCCCTTCTTAATGCCGAAATATAACCCATAAACCCCATGAAATGCATCAATGCTAACACCCTCTCTAAGATCATGTAACATGTATAATGAAATATGCAATGATGGAGACCAACAAGCCCCAAGGAACCATCACTGTGTCCATACCACAATGATGATGTGTGAGAAACATGTATCATCATATTACATACAATAATGAAATCAAAGAGGATCATGAATACCCAACCATCAAGTAATCAAACAACCATCAAGGTGCCTAAAAAAGACACTAATGTCGATGTTGATTGTAACAAGTCCTGAGAGTAGAAATAGTTGAATCTCAATGAATGTCACTAGCTCGACGAAAGCACATCATGACAATAGGCTCCCTACCTTTGACTAAACCGCCAAAGTGGTTCCCTCATGTAGAAACTAACTAGGAGCAAACACCACTCTTTGTCTTACCTCCCACATGAAATTGAGAGGCAAACCAACTCTTGGATTTGAATTGTTAGAGTGCATCAATGCATGTAGAAAGCCACATTCGAGCTCCAATGCACTTGAATATGGATGAGGTTGGAATGCCCCACTTTCATCACCCACTCACACTCCCTCTCTTGCATTGGAGATTCATGAGGGATTACAACACTAATAGGGATAGAAGACCAATTTTGTGGTCACCATGGCCTTGGTCGCATGACCAAAACATATCTCAAACCTAAGAACCACAAAGAGTTGGTGTACACCTTGGCCTTCATCGCCTACTTTTGGATGACACTATCTTCTTGCAATTCTTTCAAAGATGCCCCTTCTTACCATAGAAGTGACATTGTACTTTCTTTTTCCTCGTCCTCTGTGCCACTCCTCTCTAAAGAAACAACTTCTCAATCATGGATGCACCCATAATGAAATGGTAATCTCTCATATAATGGCACAAACCAAGCCCCTAGAACAACACTCTCAAGTGCAGAGTCAATGCCTTCAATCTTGATACTAGTAGAAGAACATAAAGGAAAAATTGAATAATGTATGAAGATAGAACCAAAGTAAAGGGTCCAAGAGAGGATATGGGGCACTTATGGTCAATATGCCCAAATCAAAGGTTCAATAGTTCAAGCAAAGAGTTCAAAAAGCATACAAGAGATAGGAGTGGAGTAAAGAGTGTAATGAGAACGCGATAACAAAACATGAACCCTCTCTTAAATAAAGAAATAAAAGATAATAAATAGAAAATACCACAAGAACCGAAGTGAAGTCTAGCAAAACTATAAAAAGAAATCATGCCAACTAGAAGAAGGAAAACATGGTGTTGAGAGGTAGACATAGCTAAAAACATAAGAAACATAAGTCACACAGTAGCCATTGGAAGAAATGCAAGTTTAATATTAGTTGCCACATTAGTAGAATATCATCATTATTAATAGGCTTCTCAGTATAAGCATAGAGAAGAGTAGCAACCAAACGTAGAGAATAGTCACATTGGGATCAACAAATGTAGCCTATAGTAAATGTGTCACAACATAACAAAAGAAACATGTACACCAAAACCAAGTTTTTGGTCATCAAATACAACAAGAGAAAGCTATATGAATGCGGAAGAATTAGAAACAATTGCTTAACATTCAAAGAGATTAACAAAATAGCAAGAACACATCAACCCAATGAATGGGAAAACCAGCCATGGAGTTCATGTACCAAATCATGAGAAGATGCATACAAAACATACAGGTTATGATGACCACTAGAGTGCCTCCAATCTCCCTCTCTCCACAAGATGAAAATGTACAATGGATGACAAAGAGTGGAGAGGAGACACTAATACATAGGCCAAGGAACCAACTTGAGGAAATTGAGCTAGCCATAAATGGCCACCCTATTTTGCACACAAGCACCTACCCAAATGCCTAAATACAATCCATAAAACACATAAAATGCACTAATTCTAATAAGTATGGCTGCACCTTTAAGGTTTGAACCTGCATAATCTAGCACACAATAATGTGTTAAATGGTCTATTGCTATGTATATTGAAGGAGTTCTACATCAAAAATGGCACATGAAGTTTGTTCAATCTATGAAGGGTTAATTGTGTAGGTGAAGGCATTACATCACTTGTATATCAAGAGGACATTCATTACCAATGCAAAGTTGAATATTATATTTGCTAGGGGTGCAACTTCAGAGTTTCAATGCCAAATAGGGAGAAAATAGGATGTGAAGAGAACTATTGCATGGGCAATCTTTCTAGAAGGGTCCCTATTTTTCTTTGAGAAGAAGAATTTTGAAACTAAAGGGAGACACAATTACATTTATTAGCTAGGTGATGAAGAAGAGGTTTTGCATCACAATTTTGTAGTGACATGGTAAGCAAAAGAAACATGTCAAGTGCACCTTGAGACCCTTTTTTTGGTAAGAATTTACCCTCCAACTATATGCATATAGCAACTTCATGTACCAAAAGATGTCATGTAGAATAATTTGAAAGAGCTAATGTGGAAAGAGGACCTTATGAAGTGACAAGACACAAGTTCTATGGTATTGGGGCTTCATAGGGAAATTTTTAAAAACTCTCGGTAAGCCTACGTATTGATTTTAGTTTTCCCTATCCTCCCAAAAAGGCTCAACAATAGGGCTTTTGCGAATTTCCTATTCCTTACAAGAGCTATTGCTTTACTCTTGACTCTCATATCTAACCTAAGATGCACTAAGCCCACTCAATCTACTCCTACATTGGTACTTCATCTACTCTCACACTTGAAGAAAGAAAAGAGAAGATTAAAAATATTAAAAAAATATTCACCATAACTTTCTTGTATGTTGTTGTGATCTTGTTGGTTTGGATGAAGTTCTTGATGGTCGTGATGATAAGCACTCCAAAAGGACATTGTAAGGAATGGATCAGGAAGCCTTAAACTTGGATTAGTTCCTTTTCCATGGCCATCATATACATGTATTTTTGTCCCCTCGACCCCTACATTCCTAGGTTTCAACATACTTTTATGGTGGACACATAGAAAGTAGGAAATCTTCCTTTCTTTTTATCCTAGTAACTACCCTTTTATCCTCCAAGATGGGATCCACCAAAAGACAACTCCACCACTTTCTTGAAAGTGTCATATCAACAAGTTAATTTATTGCCCCAAAAAGTGACAGTTTAAAAATTTTCACAAAAAAAGAATATATTTATCTCAAACATGCCCAATTATATAGCATGTTGAAGTGCCTCCAAACCAATCTAACTTTTTCACACTCCACATGTGGTACTTGAAACTCACCAAAGATAGTTACATAACTTCTTGATGCTCCACTACTTCTTCCAAGTACTACATTAATAGGTGAGAGGGGATTTTATGAGCAAAATTTGATCCATTTTACAGGGTGTCTGAGCTATTTTTGAAGAGTTGAAGTCTAAAAATGAAGAAAGAAGACTTAGTTCAAGTCTATTTCGCAAGATAGTCAAGGTGCAGTACACAGTGTATTTAAAAGCCGAATGCAAAGAAAAGTGCGAAGTCAACTCGGTGATAGGCGAGGAGTGCCTAGTCGTGGTCTTTGCATTAAATCTACACATTTGAGGTAGAAGTTCATGACAAAGTACCTTAGTTTATGTGGAAGTGTGGTGTGAACAACCAAGAATGACAAATTATTGCCAAGATTTGAAGAGGTGGACCAATTTTAGGAAGCACAAGGCCAAAGACAAAGGGTACAAGGGCCAAAATAAGCAAGAATAATGGAGAGAGAGAGAGAGAGAGAGAGAGAGAGAGAGAGAGAGAGAGAGAGAGAGAGAGAGAGAGAGAGAGGAAAGAATGAAGGAACAGTGGGTGCCATGTTTTTACTGATCCTTCACTCTTCCCGCTCACATATTGTTGGGGGTAAAGGGGCCTACCTAGCCGATAGTTACACTGATAGTACCCGCATCATGTATTCGTTACCCGCACACCTGTACACCGCAAGTGGCAAGCATCCATCACTGTCACTTTATTCTTCATTCTTTCAGTGACATTTGAATAAAGGGACGGCTAGTCACACATTGTGACTGTTGGAGTTTCAACATTGTGTGTGTCTCTCTCTCTTGCTCTTGCTCCTTCCACCATAGCTCTTGCTTCCGCTCACATTTTTCCACTTAAAAACTCACCTCCCTTCAATTGGTATTAGAGCCTTCTTCTCTACGATCTCAAGTAGTTAGCATTGCTTTAGCTTCCATTCGAGCTACCTATAGCAAGGAATCACCATTGGCAACCATTACTTCATCTCTTGAGGTTCGTATCGGTCATCTAATGCTTTGGCACTCATAGGGGCTTGTTGGAGCTTGGTCAGGTGACTAAGAAAGCACCCCACCAGTCAAGGTAAAGATGTACCCGCTAGTAGGCTTGCGAGTATCCAAGTCACCTACCATATCTGCATCACAATACCCCTGCAGATCTAACATACCCTTGACATAGCAAATACATTTTCTTTGTGTGCCCTTAAGGCACCATAAGATACATTTCACTCCTATCCAATGTGCTTTGCCAGGATTTGACATAAACTTTCTCACAACTCCCACTACATAAGCAATGCCAGATCTAGTGGCAACCATAGCATACATGAGTGAACCACAAGTTGAAGCATAAGGAACACCCTTCATAGATCTAGCTGCCTTATCATCTTTTGGGAAATCTACCTTGCTAAGCTTAAGATAAGGTGGAAAAGGTACACCAAGAGGCTTAGCATTAGCCATAGAAAAATGATCAAGTACTTTGCTTATGTACTTTTCCTGTGAGAGAAATAAGAGCTACTACTCTCTATCTCGTGTCACACGCATGCCCATTCAGTTGCACCCCAATCCTACATGGAAAAGGCTAAATTCAACTATCTTTTCAATGCATTGATCTGGCTTTTATGCTTACCAGCAATAAGCATATCATCCACATAAAGCACAAGTATAATAAGGCTCCCATGATCAACGTTCTTAATATATGAGTAGTGATTTGCACTACTTCTATCCATGTGAGAGCATGAAGGCATCAAAATTTTTATACCATTGTCTAGGAGCCTGTTTCAAACCATACAAGCTTCTCTTAAGCTTACATACCAAATGCTCCTTTCCTTGTACAACAAAACCTTTGGGCTATTTCGTGTATAGTTCTTCTTCTAGATCACCATGAAAGAATGCAGTTCTAACATCCATCTGATCAAGTTCAAGATCCATAAATGCTACAATGGCAAATAACACTCAAAGAATGGTCATTTTGACAACAAGAGAAAACACTTCTTGAAAATCAATGCCCTCCTTTTGTGTATAGCCCTTAGCCACAAGTATGGCTTTGTATTTGGATTTTCCATCCGCACATTTGATTTTATAGACCCATTTGTTAGGAATGGCTTTCCTATCCTTGAGCAATGTAACCGAATCCTAAGTATCATTCTGATACAATGACTTCATTTCTTCTTGCATAGCTAGCTCCCACTTTTTCTTCAATTCACATGATAAAGCTTCTTTATATGTAAGAGGCTCACCTTCGTCTATGAGAAAAATGCAGTCCAAATAAGGATCAAACCTTTGTATAAGTCTTCTGACACGTGTAGACCTTCTTACCCAATGATCTGTGTTATCAGCAGGTAATGGATCCACATCCAAGGGAATGTCAATGACCTCATTTTTTGGATGTTGAACTGCATGTTCAGGTTGCTATAATACAATTTCACACTGTTGTAATTCATTCTCAGCATGCTAATTTTGGTGCTCAAGTTGATGTTCAACATCCCCTTGCTGCCCATTTTCATCTAGCTCAATAATGATACATTGATTGTCATAATTAGCATCAAAAGAAGCTAAATTTTCAGTGTGGCTGATGATTGCTCAAGTGACTAATCATGCTAAAATTTAACTTTCTTTTTGTATGAGTCATTTGTGACATTTTTCAGCAGCTTTGACTCATTAAATATCACATCTCGACTGCGTAGCACCTTTCTCATGCTTAGAACCCAAACTTTATAGCCCATTTCACCTTCATCTCCATAACCCATGAAGATGCCTCTATGAGATTTCATCTCAAGTTTGGTTTTGCTATCAACAGGTACATGTACATAGCATTCGCAATCAAATACCCTTAAGTGGTCATATGAAGTAAGTTTGCCAGAGCAAGCCTATTCAGGGAATGGTGTGGAGATCGGTTGCATATATGCACTGTGATTTTAAGTGCCTCCCCCCAAAACGATTGCGAGAGATTAACTGTGGATAGCATGCCCCAAATCTTCTCACATAACGTGCAATTCATTCACTCAGCCACCACAGCATTAGATACAGATTATTAGGAGCTGTAAGCTCCCATTTAATCCCATTGATATCACAAAACTTTTTGAATTCCAATGCCTCACTTTTGTGCTTAAGCAAGTAAACCCATAGCTTTCTAGAATGGTCATTAATAAAAGACACAAAATAACGGAAACCACTATGAGTTTTTATTGGCATGGTGCATACATCAGAGTGAACTAAATCCAAGATACGTATCTTCCTAGAGGCTCCATGAGAGTATGAACTCTTTACATGTTTATCCAGCACACAGTCATCACTGAAGTCAAGCTTTGAGTTTTTCACATAAACTCTTCCAAGTGAAGAAAGTGCATGCAAACCCTTTAACTCATGTGTCCAAGACACTTGTGCCTTAACTCCATGTGTGACAACACTTCAGCAACTGCAAAAAAAATTCCAAGAAGTGCCTTGCAGTAGGAGATAATATAGAGTCTCCTTTTTGCCACCTCTAGTGAGACTAGCATAGACCCTTTCTGTATTTTCCACATTCCACCACCAAAAGTAGTGAAGTATCCTTTGTTGTCTAGTTGACCAACAGAAAGCTTCTTGATACCAAGTACATACCTAACATCATGAAGGATCAATTCTCGGCCATTTTCAAGAGCCATGTGTATGGTGCCCATTCCTTCAATATCACATGCATGATTGTTGCCAAGGTAGACTTTACTAGATTACCTTCTGCATAAGAAGAAAAACACTGCAAAGATGGAGTTGTGTGAAATGAAGCACCACTGTCAACAATCCACTATTGTGACAAACCATCATGAGCTGACAACAAAGCATCTATCACATCTGTTTTAGTGATATACATGTCCTCCACTGTCATAGTATGTGGATCTAAAAATGCAACTAGCAAATCAACATCTTTATCCTCTTCTATTTCCTCAATAACAACACTAGATACCACATTTGCTTTTTTTGTCTCTTTAGAGGTAGAGCTATCATCCTTGTCATTCTTTTTACCTTTTGCATTAGCCTGCTTCTTGCGTTCTTGTTCCCTTTTAAAGTACCTATGATCGGACTTTTTATGCCCTTTGCGACCACATTGATAACAAGTTACATCTTGTTGTTTTTCCTTGCTTTTGCTGTGATTTTAGTTCTTGTTGGCAGCATTACATCTTTTTTTAGTTCTTCCTCTTACATTGTAGGCTGGTCCACTATTTTTTCCACTTGCCTTGTGTCTAATATCTTCATTGAGAATAGAACAATGCACACCATCAAATGTCAAGTTGGGGTTATTTCTCAACGACACAACCAATGCTTCCCATGAATCGGGCAAGATCATGAGCAAGAAGATAGCCCTCAATTTAGGATCAAAAGCTGGCAAGCCTGCATCTTGTATCTGACTCAAAATAACAATGAAAGCATTCAAATGCTCTAAGGTAGGCTTAGTCTCATCAAGCTTCAAGTTGACCAACTTTTGCATGAGAGGTACCTGATTGACAAGAGTTGTATTCTCATAAGTAGCTTTGAGTTTCTCCCAAACTACATAGCTAGTATCAAGCCCCTTTATATCAACTAAGATATCATATGTGATGGCCATTTTAATATAAGTAATGGCATTTTTTTTCATTTTAGCCCAATCCTCATCTGATAAAACAACATGCTTATGTTTTGCTAAAGTATCATCACAATCCTTTAGAAAGATTATACCCTGCAAACGATCTTTCTAAAGATCAAAACCATTTTTGTCAAATTTATGAATCCCAAAAAGATTCTTCGTGTCAAATATAGATGCAATGCTAACTATCTTCAGCAATATACAACTGCAATAAAGGGTTGAATGCTTTTAGCCAATAGCAAGGTTGCTTAATTGTAACAGCAAGTATGCACTTTTGTACTTCCAAGGTGTCCAAGAAGCAGATGTTTAGCTACAATTTCAGTCTCAAGTATTGATTATAGCATATACATGAATCAAGTATGATACATTTGCATTAAAGACAACTCCCACTTTAGTTATACATCACCATAATACCCAAATGCAATGACCCAAATGATGTATTTACCATTGTTTCACTGCATATGAGTATTCAACAATACATATACCAAGAGAAGCTTCCCTTTTTCAACATTTGAAGCATCCAAAGCTTTAAAAAAACTCCCAGTCAGCAATGAATCTACAGCAAATTTCACAATCCAGTCTCAAATCAACTCAAAATACATCCCGATGTGAAAAGTCTCAAAATTTTTGGAGTGAATCTGCCCCAATTGCATTAATATATCTTCCTGAGCATCAAGTGTGGGAAAATGTTGCATAAATTTCACGAATTCTACAAAGCCCCAAATTTCGAGGTCCAAGGGTGCACGAATTTCCAAGATTAGCTCAACTAAGAAAAAATTTCACTTGCATCTAAAAATCCCCAAATTTTTTGAGACTTGTGCACTCAATGTCTAAAATTTATGGATCAAGAATCACTGAAACATGTGTCCAGCACCAAAACTAGGAAAAGCCCCAAATTTCGAGGAGTAGATTTGAACATATTTGTGTTCTATGCTTACAACCACGAACACCCGGAAGAGAAGGAAGAGAAAACAAAAAATTTCAGAAGAAAAAAAAACATTGACTTGACATGTCTCATCTGCCACTTGGTGACATCGACGATCTGATGCCCAACCTACCGTGGATAGTTGTCGCATGCTGGTCCTGGTCACGTGTCTGTCCTCCCAAGTGCTAGTCGGTTGTGTAGTCGTCTGTCATGCAGTCTTCACTTGACCTGTTGGTCAACCGTGTTGTGTAGTCACGCTCTGGTCAGGCCTGTCATGCAGTCTTCACCTGACCTATTGTGTTGCCTGCTACATTCGCCTGTCACCTAGGACTACTTTCTGTCAGTTGCAAGTGTTACCTGTCACCCAGGACTACTTTTTGTCAGCTACAAGTGTTACATGCTCCTCAACAGCCGTCTGATCTATTATGTCGCCTGCTCCTCAAAATTTTAATTGACAATGTCTGTTATGTTTGCAGAGGTCTTAACACA
Source organism: Lygodium microphyllum (assembly GCF_053477565.2). Classification (NCBI taxonomy): domain Eukaryota; kingdom Viridiplantae; phylum Streptophyta; class Polypodiopsida; order Schizaeales; family Lygodiaceae; genus Lygodium; species Lygodium microphyllum. Next base: position 25,208,719 of record NC_141141.1, read on the forward strand.
ACTGCCACTTGTTGGTCCCAATGACAACAACTACACTGTCTACAACGACTCTTGGCTTGCATCATCGTGTTCTGATACCCACTTGATGAGGACAAGCAGAAGTAGAGAGAGCATGCACATCAATCGAGGTGTTGAACAGTGAGAGAGTGTGAGAGTGAGTCGACAGATAGATGTGTACCACTTTGGTACACCCAAAGAATAAAAGTATGTATTTATACTTAGGGTACTGTACACTTATGCCCGCCAGGGTGAGTTCACATGTGTGAAGTAGTATATACATGGGAGATACATGGGAGAGTGTAAAGGGCCTTTACACCCAACATGCTACTTAAGCATTGAACTTTGGACTTGGCTTGACTTGGAGAAGCTCATACTTCAGCTTCATTTACAGTGCATACAGTTTACAGGCTATAATATAGGTAGCCCCTTGTCATTGATGCCTTTTGCTTAGTGGTGATGCATACATGATGCCCATTCATGCTTGCTTGATGCCCATACATTTGGGGATGCTTACCCATTGATTGGAGATCATTTTGGAGCAACACAATATTAGTGAGTTTGGAAATCTCTGAGTTCCCATTTTTTGAATACTAAAAAGGTGGCACATGGATAACATGCCCATAAGTTTCTCAAAACCATATGATGTGACCTATCATTGGAAAGCACTTGAAAAATGGAATCTATTGAGCTATAGAGCGCTCGATTTGGAGTTATAGTGTTCAAGTTATGAAAAATCCAAAGATTTGACCGTCCCAAACTTATGGGAAATTCCCATATTCCCCAATATAGTGTTGAGCTGATTTGAGCATTGTTCTTACTCAATTTGATAGAGATTTGGCTGCAGTAATAAGCAAGGCTGAAGGTTATTTTGTTAATGAACTACATGCCTATTGCTTCTTGGGTGCTTATACTGACTACTTGGGTTGATATTTCAATGCTTATGGTTCATGCTACACTCTTTGTCATGAATCCAAAATGCTTTTGAGTAATGATTAAAGCTCACTTTGATTGATATTGTTTGTCATTTGCTACAACAAGCATTCACTTGAGACAATTTATGCCACTTATCATTTGATGATACTCAGGCTATGGGCTTGGATGTTAGATGTTTGATTTGGATGCTACATGTCTTGGCTATGCTTGATGGACATTAGGCTTTTCTAGGACTTGCCTTTGAGTTATTCTAGAGCTTTGGACATTGAGATTGGTTGTTAGTTACCTACATGGATGTTACATTGGATGCTTTGCTGACTACTTTAACTTGGATGCTCTAGATGTATATACTTGGATCTTGGATGTCTGATGTTATGTACATGATGTATTTGAACTTTTCTTGCCCATTCCACATCTGACTTTATTTCAATGGGAGCCACTTCATTGACTTTGATGTTACATAGAGCTCATGGTTATGCAGTTGAGATTGATTATTGATACAATGTGATATTCACTTTATGTACATGCTTTCTTTACATGCTATATGTCTGCAGTTTATGCCTTGAAGGCTAATGTGAGTTGACACTTGTCTTGGACTAGCACCAACCTTTGTCAGGTCATTGCCCATTATCCATACACCTATCTTGGCTCTTTATTGAGATTTTGCTCAGTCAATCGTTTCTTTGGTTGGTCTCTTCCATTACCCGGAGACCTACGACATGCATGACTATTATGCCAGGTGATGTATTTCATACTAACAAATTGTAGTTGACAACATTAGGTGCTTGTCCTATGTATACTGACTGCTAGAGTTTGTTACATATCTCGTATGGTACAAGATATCACCTTGAAGTTGCAATTTATATTTTCTTAGTGATAGTCTTGATTTGGCTTGGTTTTATTATTGTTTTACCTCATTTATAGCAACCTATAATTGCAATTTTTGGCAGTTTTCATTAGCCTAGTCACTTCCATTCGATAGTTCTTTGCATTGAGTTTGTGAACATCTCATTCGTTAGTCAGCACCCCTCGTTTTTAGCTTTGATCTGACAATGGTTTTGGAGCTATTTTGCAAGTTATTATAGCAACATGTTTTTCCCTTCTATGCCTTTACTTGGTCTGAGTATGGTTTATGGTTCCAATGATAGTGCTATCTTTAATATTGACAATTTGGACGGCACCAACTACAACTATTGGAAGGCCCAAATCTAGCAAATTTTAGTGTAGAAAATGCAAGTTAAGCCTTTGAAACATGAGGGCGTCAAGCCCAAATGTATTGATGTAGAGGATTGGGCTAAGTTATATGAGCTATGTAAGTCCATAATATTTTCCCTCTCTAAGTAGGTGTTCTATAATATTTCCTTTGATGGGAAATCCGCATGGGAATTATGGGAAAAGATGCCCAATGTCTATGACAAGTAGAGCCCTGCTTCTCATATGTATTGGCTGAAGCAACTCATGGACCTTCGTATGAAGGAAGGCATTGTCAGCTCACTTAAATGATTTTCATTAAATTCTCACTTAAATGAAGGAGGAAAGGAATTCAAGGGCAATCCCCCCCCCTTTATGAAGGGAGGTGAGCCCTGAAGTGGAAGCATGAGCAAAAGCAAGAGCTATGGTGGAAGAAGCAAGTGCAAGAGAGAGTGACACATACAATGTGGGAACTCTAACCATTACAATGTGTGGCTGGCCTTCCCTTTATTCAAATATCACTAAAAGAATAAAGAATGAAGTGAGTGTGATGGATGCTCGCTGCCTGCAATATACAAGTGCGGGCATTGTCAGTGTAGTAATACATGGGTGGCTAGGAAGAGGTGCCTTTATCCCTAAAAAGATCCCACTTAAAGGTGAATCTACCTTAGTGAGGAGTGAAAAGAAAAGAAAAAAAGACAATACAACATGTACATAGATACAACAGGATGAGGAAAGTTGTCATTTATCCAACCCCCATCAACATCCTAAGGAAGGCAAAGTGCTCTATAGAGAGGCTTTTCATGAGAAATTCTGCAAGATTTTGGTCAGTTGAGATCTTGACAAGGTCAATAGACCTGTCCTCAATGGCCTCACGAATGAAGTGATACCTCAGTTCAATGTGTTTCGTCTTCGCATGGAAGACCGGATTCTTGGCTAACTGGATATCACTCATAGAATCCAAATGCAGTTCAGGGATAGCATTTGCAACACCAAGGTCAGCAACCAAATGGCCCAAGCAAATGGCCTCCTTGTAAGCCTTAGTGGCTACAACATACTCAGCCTCTGTAGTAGTAGAAAGGGTCATGCATTTCTGCACCCTGGACAGCCATGAAACAACACCTCCACCAAAAGTGAACACATAGCCAGAAGTGGACTTCCTACTATCCACATGTCCTGCATAGTCAAAGTTAGTGTATCCCATGACTCCTATATCTTGGCTACCATAACATATGAACATATCAGCAGTGCCCTTCAGGTACCTCATGATACCCTTCATGGCATCCCAATGCCTGTTGCCAAGTGTATCCACATAACGTGCCACAAAACCAAGTGCAAATGCAATATCTGGATGGGTGGCTATCATGGCATACATAAGACTACCCACTACGGATGTATAGGGAATCTTGGCCATCTCGGTTCTCTACTCATCTATCTTCGGACAATCGGCCTATGATACCTTCACATGAGAAGGCAATGGACAACCAATAGGCTTCACATCCTGCATACGAAAGCACTCAAGGACTTTATGGATATACTCCTTCTATGAAAGATAGAGTAGTCCCTGAGACCTATCACGTGTAATGCATATACAAAGTATATGAGAGTCATGTCCCAAATCTTTCATCTAAAAGATCTTCTTGAGCTGAGCCTTAAGAACATCTAGCTCATCATGAGCTTTTCCTACTAAAAGCATGTCATCCACATAGAGTACCATAATCAGTAATGAATCATCATGAACTTTCTTCATGTACAAGCACAAATCCATAGCACTATGGTTGTAGCCCTCTGATTGCATGAATTCATCAAATTTGTGGTACCATTCCCTAGGTGCCTACTTCAAGCCATAAACATTCTTTCTCAATATGCACACTAGGTGTTTCCTGCCAAGCTCTGCAAATCCCTTAGGTTGCTCCATGTATAGCTCATCATGTAAGTCCCCATGTAAGAAAGCTATCTTGACATCTAATTGATACAAGTCCAAGTCAAGCTATGCAACCAAAGCCAAGACTAAGCGTAGGGTGGTCGTCTTAACCACATGAGAAAAGACCTCATTAAAGTCAACACCATGCTCCTGCTTAAAACTCTTTGCTACCAATCTGGCCTTGTATACTTTTGAGATATTTGCAATCACACCTAATGCAGCCTCTTTATATGAGGCAGTTCTGGGCTTAGGACATGCAGAAGACTGAATCCCATATGCACAAAAAGGGAAATTGCTACCCATCCAGCAATTATAAAGCATTGTACTTGACTACCACTTTTTCACACATATATAATGAATACAATATTATGATGCTTTTCCATCTCACTTAGTGTCTTGGTCATTGTTATTCTAAACTCAAGATTGTGTTTATGAGTCCAAGCTTTCATCTTGGAACCTAATTCACTTGAGTAACAATTGGTCAAGTCTTCAGTCTATGTCATCATGAACATTCTCTTTGTGTTCCATCCACCATAGCCATGCTCTAGATCCCATATCTTTCACATGGTATTAGAGTGTAGCTGAGCATGGCTTAGCACGTCTCAACTCTTCTCTCTACTCCTCCATCTCCTTACAATCCCAGATAAACTTACGATAAGTGCATGACTTCATTTGTAACTTCATTTTCATCTTGCACCTTGTGGTAGCCATAGCCAGTCTGCACCCTGCCTCCTTTGAGCTCTTAGATCTCTTCATAGAAGCCATATCTTTGCAAGATTCCTTCTAGAGATATATCCCTCAACTTAAAGTGCTCCTACCTAGTATATCACAGTTAGAAATTGATGATCATTCAAGCCAACATTGCGTGATTTTGTCATCGCTACCAAAATTGCACCTGTGAGAGGTCATTTTGCTATCGCCATCACTACAGTCCACGATTCGACCTACGAGCCTAGGACAAAGTAAGCTTGCTATTTAAGCTTCTTTCTCACCAAAGGGATTATCAAATGGCTTTGTCTACAAGTTACAAAAATCAAAAAACTAGTCGACATGTTCCTAAAACCCTAACTCCATAGCCATCTTCAACATCAAGCTCTTGAAATTCTTCAGTTTCTCTCTCTTGCCACTCAAATCATATGCCTACCACTTTGATCTGAGTCCTACTTAGTGCTAACAAAGATTTGAGCATTTCATCAAGAATATTTGGAAGAACTTGAAGATTTGAAGCACTCATCTGAAGGACAAGCATCAAGAATAATGAGATTTCATGCTATCACTGCCTATGTTTTTTAAACGCATTGCAAGTCAACTTGGTTGTTGGTCATCTTCAATCAGTTGTTGATGACTTTTTGAAGCCATTCAAGATCAACTCCTTGCTAGCCATTTGGAGCTAATACCCTATCATGGGAATGTCAAATAAGAAGACTTTTATATGGGTACTTCCAATGAATAGTAACATTATTCTTGTTGCTCATTTCAATTACATAGAAGATGTTTTTACTCTACCTACAGGAGGAAATGGAGCTGCTCACACTCAAGTGCAATCAATGATTCCATCTAAATATTTTGAAGACACTCTAGCTACCTTAGTCATCATACAAACGTCAAAGATGATACATTTGATTGAGGGGAACATGCATATGAAGACTAATACAACTGATGCAAGCAAAGTCAATAAAGCAAAAGACCAGGAGAACCTAGAAGAAGAGGACCAAAAGATCAAAGCGATGGACATTGAAGCTGCAAGAAAAGTGAAAAACAAGTACAATATCAAAAAGAGCAAGCTGGACTACACCGACAAGAAGACATTAGGAAAAAAATGAACTCACAAATGGGCCTTTTAGCCCCCCCTCTCTCCTCCTTAAAACAAGGAAAAGAGGAGAGAAGAATAGTAAAATAATCCTCCTCTCTCTCCACTTTTGCAATCTCATTTTGCATTTTTTATATTATCTACAAAGATATACTCAGATTCCTTCTCTCTCCTCATTCAAGAAGTCTTTTTCAACCGAATTTTATATTCAAAAAGGAGTTAGTTACGGGAGTGTGGTGCTTCGTTTTCAATGCAAAATGATTAGTAGATAAGAGGTAATTGATTTTTAAATCAAGAACAAGGAAAATGAAATTTCGAAAGTTCCTTTTAAGATATTTTGGGGATTTTTTATATCCTAGATTTTGGTCAAAAAATAAACCAACTGGTCAAATTTCGTGTTTTTTGGAGATGTTTTTGGAGGCAAAATAGAAATATCTAAAATACGAAAAGTCTTGAACATCCCTACCCTTTGAGCTATTTCCCCCCATATCTATACTCTTTCATGGCTCTATTGTGACCTCTTCTCTGTGTTTATGCAACCTTCATTAACAGAGTGAATTACTTACACCCTCCTTTCTCTTGGCACCTTTGTGTGCCTCTCTGTGCATCTCCACTCTACCTCTTGTGACAACTAAGTAGGCTCCTCATTTCTATTAATAGTAAAATTAATACAGAAAAGAATGAGCTGCATATTGAGGTAGAGATTGAATATGCCCCATTATTCAAAAGAACCCAGCGTACCAGTGTCAACCCTCAGGTTTTGCAGAGTTACAGGCAAATGGGATTGAAACATGTGGATTTGTGGGTTGATGGGGGAATCTACCCAATTGACCCCTTAAACAATAGACCAACTTTCTCAAGAATCACAAATTTGCTAAAGTATGTGTGCGAGGGTGAAAATGGGTTACTTGGTTATACTAGGCGGCTCGATGATCAGGCATTCAAAGTACTTACAACTTGCCAAGCAACCATAAAAAATTGCCATGATGTGATCACTGCACATCAACTTCATATACAACAGCTCATAGGACAAGTGGTACAACTGAATGAAACTGTAATTCAACAAAACAATCAAATTATTTCAATGCATGACATTGGTATCTCATATGAGGGGGCAAAGGCACAATTGGAAGACTTGAGAAAGATCAACAGCAAGCTAACAGAGGAGCGCAAACGAAAGAAGAAGCCAATCAATGAGTTAATTGTGAATAGTGGCCAATGGAAGCGACGTATCAAAGCATGTAAGGTAGCTCAAAAAGAGAACCTAGGTGAGGGTGAGGTTGGATCGTATATTAGTAGATTGTTGAAGGCAAGTACACTGGAAAACACTTTGAGCAATCGTAAGTTTAAGGCTGTGAAGGAAAAGGTGATTGAGTTCACATTAAAAGATGTGTCAAATGAGTTCTCAGTTATGGATCCTTGCTTTGGAGGAGCAAAGGCTAGGAAGTTTCTCTCAATATCCATTAATGAGGAAGGGAATGTCATGGTTCGTAGGCCACAGGACTACGATGGGTGGAAAAAGTTACATTTTGCAGTTCCTGATCAAGGTAATGGAGGAAAAACAAGATTGGCCAAAGCTAAGGTTTGGATAAGTCTTAACAAATTGGCTCCCTTACTTCGCAAGATGATGTTTAACAATGAAGATAAGCAAGAATTTATCGATGCTGTGTATAGCTTCTACATAAACATGGTGGAAGCATGGGGCAAAAGCTCTATCACACATTACAGGTGCGTACTAAGTTAATATTTCAAAATTGTATGAATTGTATAAACTATTGAGCATAGTTTTACTCATGTGTGATATGTGTCTTTGTAGCATATCCTTGAGGCACACGGGCTATACTTTGCAGAAAAGAGAAGCATCGAAATTCGGTCCACACAAAGGATGGAAAATTCACTTTGGATAGCGCGTGGTGCATACCAAAGAAAAACTAATCATGGTGGAGGGGTGAATGGTAGCAATCCAATGATCCAATTGCTATCTTGGTAGTATAGGATTATAGTAGCGGATGAAGCTAAACTCTCGCAAAAGGGAGAAAATGAAAGTGCTGATGAATCGGCTGTAGACATGATGGAATCACATCATGTCACTAAAAGAGTGCGTTATGAAGCCTCAAGTGCCAAAGAAAACCATGCCAAGTGGCTAGAAACAAGGCTTCGACAAGGCGGCAAATGGGTTTGAAAAGAGCTAAGATAGTAAGATGAACAATGTGAGTTAGTGTGAATGCAATTCATAGTTTAAGAGAGAAAGAGAGAGTGTGCATCTATGTGAATGAGTCTCACATTTTAGGGTTATATAAAAGAGGGTTTCACTTTCTATCTTATTCATTGAGTTCTCACATCTCTTGTGCAGGAAAGATGGCTAGGTCTAAGGTAGTTGCAAATAAGCTTCCGCTCAGAGCCCCATATCATGTTCAGCCCCTTGGAGCATCTACTAGCTCAAATGCACCCCCTTCTCAACCTAATCCACCTTCCTCAAGTCGCCCTCACAAGGGTCCTCCTCCGCATCCCCACAAGAAACGCAAGTGGAAGCCAGGTACATTGGCCTTGAGAGAAATTAGAAGGTATCAACGCTCTTTTGATCTCATCATTATGAAGGCGAGCTCTCGAGACTTGTTCGCGAGATTGTGCAAGACCTCTACCGCACAGAAAGTAGGAGGTGGTTTTTGGCACAAGGTCAGGATAGACCTGATCGCTTCACAAAAGAATGTCTTCATGCTCTACAGTGTGCTGCAGAGGCCTTTTTAGTTGACTTGATGACTGATGCTCAACGTTGTGCAATACATGTGAAGCGCATCACTATAACTCCCAAGGACTTCCAATTTGTAAGAAATCTTCAAGCAGTAAAGGATGCATTCGCTCCAATGGAATGAACACAGTTCGCAATGTTATCTTTTTTGGCATAGTATTATCCTCGTGCATTGGACATATGACTATGTCCCAGTGCAAAACTATTGTATGTGCCCTTAAAATATGAATTAAAATTTTACACTTGTCCTTCCCTCTCAACTTTGATTGTGCATCTTCAATGTAATTTCAATTCTTACTTACAATTTTTGTTAGCACTGTCAATTTCAATAGGAATAACATGCAAAATTTTGCCATTTCTTGTTGTAGACTTTACTCCTAATGCCTCTATATAATTTATGTGGTACGAAGTTTCTAAGGGCCAGTAGTCGCGATGTTGATTTCTCAATTATCAATCCATCCATAATTTTGGTGTGGGATAATTTTTAAAATACTAAACTATATCGGAATGCGACGAAACTTCACACGCACACTCATTAGATTGCCAAGGGCCCAATTTTTTTTTGTTTTTTTAAAAAGTGCTTGCAAAACCCTGGTCCGAAGTTTGGCGTCTGGAGCCACTTTCCTGGCCAAGAGGCCAATTTTGTTTTTGGAAAAAAAAGTGCATGCAGACCTCTGGTTTGAAGTCTGGCGTCAGACTTCGGACCAAGGGTCTACACGCACTTTTTTTCAAAAAAAAAGGCTCTTGGCCACCTAACGAGTTTCATCGCATTCTGATACAAGGTTATGGATTTACAATCACATGATGGACAGTGCGTATGAAGCTGCATTAACCTAGTTTTGGGTTTAAATGGGTTAAAAGTTCATTTTTCTTCTCATTTTCACACATTTTGGCTTCGGGAAGACATCACGCCAAGGCCTGCCACTTAGAGCACAAGATGGAGCCTCCTCTAGTGCAGCAACAGGTGCTCCCCGTAGAGCACAAGGACCACCACAGAAGAAGAGGAGATGAAAACTGGGCACTGTCATCCTTCGAGAGATAAGGAGAATCCAATGCGGATACGAGCTCCTCATCCCAAAAAGTTCTTTTCATAAATTTGTTCGAGAAGTCATGCAAGACTTGGAGCTGAAAGGGATGTGAAGATTTTGGCCATGAGTGCGGGATGGCCCACCAGCAGGAAGGTGGACTACTATAGCCATGGAGGCCCTACAAACCGCTGCAGAGGGGTTTCTCATCGACTTGTTTGATGATACACAGCTTGCAGCCATCCATGCAAAGCGTGTTACAATCATAGATAAAGATATGAACTTTATCATTGGGCTTGGAGATGGCAAGGGGACCCCGCTATAGTTTACTAGATTAATGATGCAAGGTTTGTAATGACTATTACAGTGCCATAACATCTTGAAAGCCCAAAATTTTTTTAATACTCAGCCACATTGGAATATTTATGTATATATACATAATATCTCGTGCGATGTGTATTGAATTCAAATAATTTTGTAAAGTAGTAATATGTATGGATGCAATTTACGTTATTGCTTATGCACAATCTCAAGTATAGTACTACACATTGAATTATGTTTATATATGCGGATGCATCATTCATGTACCACACATTATCGTCACACTTACACAATCGTAAGTGCAGTACTACACGTTGAATTATGTTAACGTATGCGAATGCGTCATTCACGTACCACACATTATTGTCACACTTACACGAACCACACATTTATTTAATAAATATTTATTTGTAGGGACAAAGTAAAGTATCTTATATTCATCAAGAAAAATACATGTGATGGTTATTAGTGATGGTGGATACAAAAAGCCAATAGCCAACAAGAACTCTCAATTGTTCCTTGGCCTTTTCATCGGTGGAGAGGAGGGGCTAGCTTCCGATGGAAATACAAGTTCCTTCTTTGCTTCAAAAATGATGCACTCCCCCTTTAGTTCTTTCTCCAGGAGAAGTGGATCCCACACTTTAGCGAGGTCGCCTAATGTTGCAAGTACACACATTGCTCCACCCCGCGTTTGATCAAACAAGTAAAGAAGCTTTGACCACTTGATTAACACCACCTTCTTCAAGCTAGATGTCACAAGTATTGCTCGAAAGGGTCCAAACTTGGTCAAAGCTCAAATTTTCATGATTATTTCTTGCCCTCCCGGTGAGCACTTCTCGTGGAAGACCACCAAATCTGCAACAATGTTACCGATACACTCCTTAAGAGCTAAATCTTTGCGTCGATCCACATGTCAAGCTCCTCCTTGCCTTGATACAAACTCATCTATATATAGCATGTCTTGAATGACAAAGTCAAATCAAACAATATATTTAGCAACTAACCTAGAGTTATCAAAAAGTGATGAAACTTGATGGTAGGGTGCATCGGGTCCCCCGGAAGTCCATCGGTGAAATCTTGGCAAAAAATGATACCTCCAGCTGCCCTATCCGAAGTCTGGCATCTGGGGTCACTTTCTAGCAGATGCAGCTGCTCTGTCTGAAGTCTAGCATGTCTGAGGCCACTTTCTGCCAGAAAGTGGCCCCAGCCAGACTTCAGACAAGGTAGCTGCATGCATCATTTTTAGCCAAGATTTCACCGGTGGATTCCTCGGGGACCCGACGCACCCTACCATTTAGTTTCATTGCATAAAAATATATGGTAGTTAGAAATCTCACCTTCTCCAGATCATCTTGTATCTTCATTTCCTCATGTGTCAGGGAGGCACCTCTTTGGGCAGAGGGATCTACAAACTCCTTGGTAGGAAGCTTCGGCCTTGGTCCGAACAAATCATGCTATAGTGCTTCAAATTCAGCATCAGGCACAAGGTAATCTTCTTCAACTGAGGTAATATGCTCCTATGCTGCTATGATCGCACTCACAATATCTAAGCTTGTGCCATCATATCTTCCAATCTCTGCCATTGTTGGATGCACATCCATGTAATCATAATCAATCTGGTCTTTCATTGAATCCCTGACTAGGATAGAAAACAACTCTTCTTTCTTCATTTCCAAGTACTATAGTACATCTAATAGAAGTAAGTATTGTACACCATCTACTTTAATGGGTGTCAAGGAGGCAAGGTTGGGTTTGTCGACTTGTGTGGCTGTTCTGAAGAAGATGGCACCATGAGAGCCAACCCTTGCTCTGTCACCACTCAATGTTCCTCTTCAACATTTATGAGCTCTTCAATCGATTTTTCTCCCGTATATGCGATAGAAACAACCTATGGAGTTGTCCGCTCTCCTCCTCTAGGGGTGTATCCAATGCAAGGAGGTAAATTGCCAATGCGTAATCACACTCTAGGAGATCCAAAGGTGATGTACCTGGTGCACTTCCCATGGGAACACTGCATACTCTATGTGAAGGATCCACATGGGCGAGACACCTATTCACCACTTTTTGGTGATTCTTTCCTACCTAAAATACCATGAGCTGTTCCAGAGGCATCCAAGTCATGTCGGATCCCTCGATGGAGTATGTGCATGTAGCAATGGTGCTAAAAAAATCTTCCAAAACCTGAAGGGGGGAATCCAGCGATGAGAGCATGCTTTCAAGGTTGAAGTTCTTAGGGAAAACCTAGAATGTCTCGTCACCCTGGTTGGCAAAGATAGTCTCGTGGATCCACTCATCAAAGTGTGCACGAGCATCCATCATAGTAGGTAGGAGGGATGTGGTGGATATAAAGAGATGAAGAGAGAAAGTATGAAATGAAACAATGAAACAAGAACTAAACTAGTTCTACCTTAAAAACCTTAAGTTTTAAATCATTAAGGGCTATTCGCATACGATATTTAGTTATGGCTTTACTCTTTGTAAAGTCTACATGCATATGTAAATGTGTTGATGTGGAAAGTGTATAACAAGTGTATGATTTTGCATGAATACCATGATTTTTAAATATTGCAAGTTTGTAAGCAACAATATTCTATTGGCCAAAAAAATCCAAAAATTTACAAGTGTTGGATATTACAACTTGTGGTGTTGGGATTTTTAGGGAGACTTTACAATTTCTAAAATATGTGGAGCCACACACTTTCCGCTGATAACAGTATCCTCAGCTCCGCTTCAAATTTTCCTACCATCTAGTTTAAAATAGAATCTAACAAGCGGATTCTGCATTAACATTGTAATTTTCCTGGCGCATTATACTCAAGGGCCAATCATCCTCCATTTGCAACACTTGGGGCTTGCGACCCTCACAAATGGCAGTAACATCCATTTGCAACACTTAGGGCTCACGACCCTCACAAATGGCAGTAACATCCACAGCTATACTTTCACACATGTCTTGATCAAGGCACAACCATTTACCCTTGAGCATCCTCCATCTACGATACTTGAATACTAGGCATAAAGTTTGTCGTGCGACAAAGTACCTATAATTGGAAAGGAAAGTTAGCCGATTCATCCCAAAGTAAGATAATACTCAACTAAGAGAGAAATTTTTTACCTAAAAGCCATGTCCCTTGTTGTGACTCAACACTCCACTATGTCAGGACTGTGAGTTATTTTTTATGTCCAAGTTTTGCCTAGAATCCTTGTTACATAATCCTTTGATGTATTTTTAATGACGTACGTGCTTTTGGTACGTCTCAAACCCTTACATTCCTTGAACATGTGTGCAAAAATTGCAATCAGTATGAACCAGCTTAGATATACATTCTTTGAGCCGGTGCTTGGCTTCATAGAATTCAATATGTCTGCTGAAATTTTTGTGCTAGACATGTGCAAAATGTCGCTACTACACAATGGCCATTCTATGCTATTGAGATTCGATATGTGCATAGACTCAAGGGTTCCATATTCTCGACTCCCCTTGGATAATATGTACTTGGAGTCGTAGAAAAAAACAAGGTCCTCTGCGAGTTGCTTAGCTCTATGCCCCTCAAAGAGCAATCTACCAATTTCGAGGTGGTAACACTTAAAAGAACCAGTGAAACTCTCAACATTTTGCCACTCACAGCAATCCAAAGGGTATACTTCTGTAAATACAAGATAAGTTGTTACATAGGTATCATGAAAGTTCTCATTCTCAATGAGTTGCAAATACTTACAGTTTGCAATGTTTCGTTGAAAGGGCACAGTGGCGCAATGTGTATTTGTTTTTGCATGAATACATGTTATACAAACGCCTCTGTTACAAGGTGAGAATCAATATTCCTCTATCTAAGAGCTAAAATTTTACCCTTCCAGTGCTTTGATACATCTGCAATTGCAGATGCTTTCACCCTGAAAGCTCCCTTCATACTTGGATGCATATGTACCCAAGACGAGCAATGATACGTATCAGTGATCCAATTCCCTTCTTCATCTTTTCTGTTGCATACTTCTATCGAGAGAATGCTTATTATTCTCTCAGGCATTATAACCTATGCATTAGATGTAAAGAAGTATGTATTAACCCCTAAATAATAAGCATTTTAAGTCTGTCCAGTAATCACCAATATGCCATACAAATCAACATGGCATTAAGAGATGTTTACACTTTTGTAAACATACATAAACATCGATATTGAAACGCATGTGGATATATACATCAACACAAAGTATAGATTTAATTTCAAGACATCACTTTAATCATACCATTTACATGAAATATAATGAAAAGAATAGCACAAGAATACTCAGATAATTTCGCCAAAATAAATTTTATTATAATGAAGAGGAGTTTGATTTGACTCAATACATTGTATGAAATGTGGATATTATAGAGTAGTTGTTATAAGGATAGCAGCCACATGGCATGCAAATCTTAATAGGCACATTGGATTAACACCTGAGATATTCTAAAACTCAACACATTGTGTGTTATATGGATGATATGATATAAGAGTTTCATGGATCATTGCCAATTGGCATGGAGATCCAAGTGGACACATAAGACCAAGAAATCATAGGATTTTTGAGCCATCGACTTCCAACAGATCCATATCATCCAACACAAAGGAATCACTCATCACATCAAAATAGTTGATGGAGAATTATATGCTTCACCTAAACCTTGTACAATACCTGCATGTACAAAAAAAAACACTTGCATGAATCCCTTTTTAAAAAAATACTTGCATGAATCCCTTTTAGCAAAAAATATCTAAATAACTGCATGAATAGAAGCAATACAAAACAGGGCCAATTTACCTATAAGCTGATTTGCTGAAGATAAGATTGAATCATTGCTAATCAAAACCCATTGCAAATGATGGACATAATAAAACATCAATCCCATCAAATATAAAAGTCACTAATTAAATGAATAAATGTTGGCACCACAAAATATGGTCGATTTACTTGTAAACAATTGATCCTTAAGTTAGAACTAGCATCAAACCCTATTGTAAAGATAGTAGAAAAGGGATAATGCAGAGAGGAAGAAAGATAGAGTTTGTGTGAGTACGTGGAAGAGAGAAAGAAATGAGCACCTATCCAATCTTTCCCAAATTGATCATTGCAAAAGACAAATTTGCAAGAGTTAGTATTTACATGAAGGTATATTGAAAAAATAGTAGAAAAGAGGAAACATAGATAGAGAAAGAGAGAGGGAGAGAGAGATAAGCACTTATGCAATGTCACCCAAAATGATCTCTGCAACAAAACAACAACAAGGGTTAGAACTAACATTGTGTTGCATTGAAAAGATATCAGAAAAAAAAAAACCAAACAGAGAGAGAGATTAACACATTTTTCTCTTGCTCCAAATAAACTCTACAAGAAAACAACAATTAGAACCAACATAAAATTCTATTGAAAACACAACATAAAAGAGAAACAACAACATAGAGAGAGGGGAGAAAGAAAGGAGAGAGAGATGAGCACCTCTGTCTCTTGCCCCAAACAACCTCTACAATAAAACAACAACAACAGTAAGAAATGACATCAAACCCTATTGAAAAAATAGCAAACAAGAGAAAATGCAAAGAGAGATGGGCACCTGTGTTTTGCCCAAAATTTGGAGTTGCGTGGAGAAGAAAGTACAGAGGTAAGCAGAACACTCAAAACCCTAATTACTCTCAACAGGGAGCTTCAATCGAGACAAAAATTCACAAGTATAGAGAAGAGAAGGAAAGTGGTCTATTGCTCAACTTTTGGGTCAAATTGATTTTGTGAGAGGGAAAAAAACCGAAATTGAAAATTCTCCAAAAAAAGGGGGGAAATACGAGGTGAGAGAAAATCAAATTTTGTGTACTATTCATTCTCCCTTTTTTAAATCCCCCACTACCCCTTTTTTTAATAGAAAACACAAGATTTGGAGAGATAAGATTCACCCTCCATGGATGTCAACATCTAGCCTTCCTATTGGACAATCCAAAAGGCCCACATCATAAACTATATTATTTTTAAGGGCCCATTTGTGAGTTCATTTTTTTCCTAATGCCTACAATAAATTAAAGATCTATGCGACAAGAAATGTTGAAAATTGCAAGGGCCTACTGATCCTTGATCCAATTTTTTACTAGACTTTTTTTAGCCTTGTATTGCCTAGCCCTAATGCTCCTATCATAAGCTTGTAAACTCCTCATGTAGCCTTGTACTACAGCCTCTCTACACTTTGTGGGGCCCCTATTACAGCCTCTGGATGACCATCATGTTTGTTGTACCTACACTTAGCCTTCTCTGCAACAGCCTCTGGTGTTTTGCCATGTTTATGGTGTGCCCACACTTTGTAGGTGTTGCTCTCACTAAAGTCTCTACACACTTTGTACTTTCTAGTTGTGATTAAGGAGGGGTGTTGAGATATTTGCAATCACACCTAATGTAGCCTCTTTGTATGAGGCAGTTCTGGGCTTAGAACATGCAGGCAGACTAAATCCCATATGCACAGAAAGAAAAACTGCTACCCATTCAACAACTATAAAGCATTGTACTTGGCTATCACTTTTTCACACATATATGATGAATACAATATCATGATACTTTTCCATCTCAATTAGTGTCTTGGTCATTGTCAGTCTAAACTCAAGATTGTGTTTACAAGTCCAAACTTTCATCTTGGAACCTAATTCACTTGAGAAACAATTGGTCAAGTCTTCAGTCTATGTCATCATGAACATTCTCTTTATGTTCCATCCAGCATAGCCATACTCTAGATCCTGCATCTTTCACATATAACGGCCTAGGGTGTCCAAGGGTACTTTTCAACTTGTACACCCACTTGAAAGGAAAATCCCTCTTGCCACTAGGCAAGGAAACCAAATCCCATGTATGATTCTTATGCAACAAGTCAATCTCAAACTGCATAGCCCTCTCTTAGGTGTGACTGTCACCCTTGCATATAGCCTCATCATAGGTGAGAGGCTCTCTTGCATCTATAACCAAGACATAATTTATGGAGGGATCATAATGGTTAGGAGGCCATCTATCTCTTGCCTTAATGCAAGTTGTGCTACCTATCCAACATCCTATCTAACATAGTGTCTAACATCCTAGCCATGAGGATCGGTGGTGCAAGCTATCTAGCTGGCTATGCAAGAGTAGGGGCTCCTCCTGAAAGGTAACCTTGCATATCTCAATAAATTTCTCAAGCTACATATGCATTTTTTCCTCATGGAACACAACATCATAACTGCGAATCACTTTTCGTGTGCCTACAAATCCCAAAGATGATATCCCATCTCACCTGCATCTCCACAGCCAAGGAAAATGCATTTCACACTTTTAGGATCTAGCTTATTGCATTTTTCCTTGGGAAAATGGCAGACACGCAAATGAGCATATGAGGGAGGCTTTCCTATCCATACCTCCTTTGCAACCCGGAAGTCAATACCACTACAAGGTGACCTGTTTAATGAGATGCACAGCAATAGAGACTGCCTCTATCTAAAAATGTTGCGGTAAGCCTGCTTGGCTATGCATATTGCAGACCCTCTCTTGGATAGTCCTTTTCATACTCTCAGCAATACCATTTTGGGGAGGGGTGTAAGGGGCGGTCAACTGACGCTTAATACCCTGCTCGTCACAAAACTGCTCAAAAGCACATGAGATGTACTCACTCCCATTATCAGTCCTTAGGAATTTCAACCTATGCCTAGAATGATTCACAGCAAGAGCACGCTGATGAAGACATTAGATTTCCGCTTTATGGGATAAGTCTAAATCTTATGTGAATAATCGTCAATAAATGTGACAAAGTACTTTGCACCCCCTAATGACTGACAGGGCATGGGTCCACATACATCTGAATGCATAAGAGCCAAAGGCTCACCCATGCATGGAATATGTGGAAAACACGGGATCTAGCCAAACACATATGTACTTGGACATGACAGAGACAAAGTAACTTGACTGAAGTACAAAAGACAAGCAACAAGTACACTATGCTGAATAACAAAGTGACAATGAAATTGCATTCATCTCATATGAAAGTGACAACCAAGTACAATGTTATGTGGTGATAGGTAGGTGCCAATCTTTCTCTCTATGCCTATGGGATTCCTGCAGCCTGTATGTCCTCAGCCCATCTGCTCTTACAAAGAGGCAACATGGATGTGATTGCAAATCTCAACACCCCTCCTTAATCACAAGCAGGAGTACAAAGTGTGTAGAGGCTTTAGTGAACGCAACACCTGCAAAGTGTGGGCACACCATAAACATGGCAAAACACCAGAGGCTGTTGCAGAAAATTCTAAGTGTGGGTACCACAAACATGGTGGACATCTAGAGATTGTAACAGGGGCCTCACAAAGTGTACAAAAGCTATACCACCTACGTGAGCAGTTTACGAGCTTATGATAGAAGCATTTGGGCTTTAGTTATTACAAGGCTAAAACAATCTATGAGAGTAGGCGTAGAAGGATTGATGAGGCTTGTCCTTCTCCTGGTGGTCTTCTTCTTCTTCTTCCTTTGCTCCATGGTCTTCTTCTTCTTCTTTAACTCAGCAAGATAGGCCTTATGGGACCTTTTTTGGCATGGCAAAACTTCTTGATGTGTTTGGTCCTTTTGCAAAAATCATAGAAAAGCTGGTCTTTCTTGCCTTTCTACCTGTTGCCAAGATATAAAGCTTGTTCATCTCTAGAAGTGCTTGGTTCTTCCTTAGTTTTTAGCTTCTTTTCCTCCCCTAATATTGATGCCTGGATATCAACAAGCTTAGGGTTTGACATATTGATTAAGGTTGTTGATACATTATTATATTTAGGAGGCAAACTTTTAAGCAGAACACCAATGCAAACATCTTCTTCCATTTTAATGTTAATTCCTCTAAACTGGGTTAGAAGTCCTTCCATGTAATTTAGATCTGTGGTAAGTGATGTGCTGGACTTCATGTCAAGCCTGAAAAATCCAATCAAGAGACCATACATTGATGACTTAGACTGTGCACCAAACAAAGTGTCAAGTCTCTTCCATGTATTATGTAAAGTATCACAGTTATCCACACGGTAGATATAGCTGTCGTCTAGCTCCAGTTTGATAATGGCTTGAGCCTTATCATCATTCTTTTGCCAAGTGACTGCCAGGTTTGTATCATGAGGCTTCTTTTCTTTGCCACTTTTGATATCCCCGAGACCCTTCTTCATTAGGATAAGCTTGATGTGGGTCTGCTAGGTGTGAAACCCGACCACCCCCTTAAAGCAAACTATCGAAGAGTCCTAGCCCATGTTGGAGTTGTAGGAATAGCAGCAAATCAATTCCAAAATTCTTAGATTTTAGAAGCAGAAAATGATATTGAGTGTGCTAATAAGCATAAGTGCCCAAAAAGCACTAAGTGACTAGTATCAAGAGATACTTGTGGAGCCAAATGCTTGGAAAATCTTCAATAGGTCTTCAAGAACTTCTAGGATCTTCAATGTTGTATTCCCCTCCTTGATTTGATGCTGGATTAGCCCAAAACATCTTAGATCTTATGTAACCCAAAGCTGACACGAGTGACAAGAGTCACTTAGATAAGTGTCAAGAGACACGATGCTTGAATCATCTTGAAATGCTTCCAAATCTGCCAAGATCTCCCCTCCTTGCTGATTTGATGCCAAAGTAATTGCAAGGAACTGAGTAGGATGTCAGATCAGAGTGGGAGGAGGTTGATTTAAGTGGTAGGAGAGAGAAAATAAAGAAGAGATGAAGCTTTTGAGTTTTGGCTATGGAGTTTGCGTTAGGGTTTCTAGAGGTAGCCTGGTTTTTCACTCTATGTGCAGTGTCTACTTGATCATTTTCAAAACTTTTTTGATAGAAATGAAGCTTGGTAGATAGGCTACCAAAGCCCCATGGCGGCACATTAAATCACGCATCGCAGGGAGCATGCCAACGTGCGGATGCAGACGGGCACAAAATAAGACAACGAGCTCAAAAATGGCAATGGGTTGCCTAATGTGAATAATTTCCGTGACAAAGTGAAGCACTTGAAGTCACGAACATATCCTTAGAATAAAGCATGTAGAGATAATGTGTCTATTGCAAGATCCAAGAGCTCAATCAAAGCTATGTGCTATTTGGCTATGGCAGACAAGAAGTATGAGTGGAGCTGGAAGTGGGAATGGAGCTGAATATGAAGTCATGTTAGCTGGGCAATGATGGAGGAGAGTTGAGAGAGCAAAGAGAGGAACTAAGAGATACTAAGCCATGCTCAACTATGCTCTGATACCATGTGGAAATCATGGGATCTAGAGCATGCAGCTATTGTGGCTCATAGACATAGACCAAACTCATATGTACTTGGACATGACAGAGACAAAGTAGCTTGACTGAAGTACAGAAGACAAGCAACAAGTACACTATGTTGAATATCAAAGTGACAATGGCATTGCGTTCATCTCATATGAAAGTAACAACCAAGTACAATGTTATATAGAGATGGGTAGGTGCCAACATTTCTCTCTATGCCTGTGGGATTCTTGCAGCTTCCTGCATGTCCTCAGCCCCCATTTGCTCTTACAAAGAGGCAGCATGGATATGATTGCAAATATCAACAGAATACCAGACTTTTTATGTGAATTCCTAGTCTGCCTGCCATATAAACAATCATCACATGACTCAAAATGCGAGTAGTCAAAAGGTGGAAGATATTTCAAAGCACTAAGCATTTTCATTCCCTTAAGTGGCATATGCCCAAGATGAGCATGCCAAAGAGATACATGTGGGATAGAATCGACTAACAGAACATAGTCAATAGTACCAGATACAACCAAGGGGTAGAGTCTACCACGACTTGGCACCCCTTGCAAGAACAAGCATGCCACAAGTTATCTTTCATACAGAATCATCAAAGCATATATGATAACCTGTATCATCAAGTTGCCCAATAGACATAAAGGCTTTTAGTTAGTGCTAGTACATGACATATATTACGCAGAATAAAAGTGCTACCAACAGAGGGAAACTATAGAGTGACATCACCAATGCCAACAATAGCAAGAGACCGATCATCACCTAAGTGCACAATATCTGATACATTGCGATAGGTATGCAACCACTCATGGTAGGGGGTCACATGAAAAGACACACCCGAATCTAAGAGTCCACACTGTGTGCATGCACAGACTAAGCCTTGGTCAGCTGAGAAGCATCACATGAAGAGGCTGCTAAGATGTAGCCACCATTGGACTCCTTAGGCTGCATGACATTTATCTCCTCAGTCTTTATGCTAGACTTTGCAGGTATAATGCTATGATCATTGGATTTCTCTTGCACTTTTTCTTTCCCCTTTTCTTTGTGCTTGTCTTCATCACACAACTTATGGCACTATAGTCGTATGTGTCCTGCTTTCCCACAATAATGGCATGTAAGATCAGACTTACGTCCATGGGACTTGCTGCATCCACGTGACTTAGATCAAGACTTTTAATAGTCCTTCCCATGATGATCGTTATCTTTCTTGCCACTTCTACCACCTCCAATAGATAAAGCATGTGAGCTACGAGAAGCATCATTGTCTTTCTTGTTAATTTCTTTAGCCAAAAGAGCAATTTCTACATCTTTCAATTTCAGCCCATCAAGTTTGTTGGTACAGATTGCAATGCAAAACACATCCCAAGACTCAAGTAAAGTGCCAAGCAGAAACAAAGGATACAGATTATCCTAAAACTCGATAGCCTATTGAAGCAGATTCTTCATGATAGAATCGAATTTGCTAAAGTGAGCAAACAATGGGGTCCCCTCCATGCGGAGATCCATCAACTATTCAACCCAATACATATGTGAAGCAGGGCTTTGCTTTGCATAAATTTCTTGAATCTTTTCCCATAGATTCCATGCACTCTAATCTTCATCTTCAACAACATTATTATGTATCTCTTCAGAGAGTGATAAAATGATAGTGGACTTGCATAGTGCATCTGAATCAGCCCACAGTCATCATCATCCATATTCTTGGGTTTAATATCTTTGTTTCTTAGTGGCTTAATATATAATTTTTGCACCAAAACCTGCCATATTTGAGACTTATAGTAGCCATAGTTGGTGCCGCCCAACTTGGCAATGTTAAACAAAGCCATAATTTTGAGATGACCAGTCATAATGAGTCAAACAGAGGTAGACTATGCAAAAAAACAATGTGTTGTAATTAGCAATAAACAGGTCAAAACCACTGCCAAAACAAGTTGAAAATAAGAGAATTTGCTAAAGTGACCATCTGTCCATCAAATAGTTCCAAAAGTACATCATAATGACATGATTAAGCTCAGTAAATACATCATAGCCCGCATAAAACATCTTGCTATAATAAATCACAATAGTGAGAAAAAGAGAGCAAACAATGAGCTAACAATGATCCAAAGTCAAATATGACTACTAGGTCAGATCCTACATGAAGCAGGCACGTAACAAACACTGTAGCAACCAAGAACCATGAGCCAAACACCCAAATACTTGACAAAGATCAGTGTATGCTCAAAGAGGATCAAATCGGCCCAAAAGTATCCAATGCAGACAAGTATCTATCAAGAGCATAGACGTGTAAGAGATCCCAGTCTCACCTGCTCAAGAAGCTTAACTGCATAAACCACAAGCTCTATAATATCTAGAGATAGCATGAAGCTCCCACTGGCAAAAAGATCAATGTCAATCAAGCAACCAGATCAAAGATAGCATGTGAATGCACAAGGCATCATGGAGCCAAGACCGTATATCAACAAAGCAAAGAATCAGTTAAGCATCACCTATAACATCCAGTACATCAATGTTAACCCTCAGACAAACAAGGTGAAAAATCGAGAAAATCCAAAGCAAAAGATAAGGCCAAGGTAAAAGTGAAATGGAAGACAAAGGCGCGCCAAGAAAAATATGGAAACATAAGAAGTGCAAAAAAGTCCTAAATCAAGGAGAGAGGTGTTGAGATATCGAGCTCCACTCGTGATATGCCAGGGTGACCATTGTGCATTTATGTCACTGACTTGTTAGCTTCAGATGCGGTTGGTACACCGCCCATGAATAATAGCTAGATGACATCTATCATTATCTACTCTAGTTCATGGCTCAGTTAGTATGCCACCTAAGTTAGTTGAGTTTGGTTTGAGAACCATATATAGGGTTCTTCTAATTCTCTGTACGTGTGTTCTTTTTGGCTTACACAACTAAGAAGAGAAAAACTGTTTTCAACCTCCACCTTTGTGTGTATTCCCCCATTGTGCAAGTGAGAAAGCTACAAGTGAGACTCCTTCCTTCTCTCCCACAATCTTGACATGGTATCAGAACCTGGTTCATGGTAAGGAGCTCAAGAAAGCAAACCAAGTTCGCGGTGTTCTGGTAAGAGGACCAATGTTGCTTTCATTTTTCAAGTTTGGGAGCAAGTTTCTGCAGATAGCACAGCCGGAAAGTGCAAGAGTGCATTGTCTCACATTGAGACGCCCTTCGCTGTGTAGCAAGAGGGCAGTATATGCTACGGGAATAGGCTTTAGCCCTCGGTTGCCCTGTTTTTTTGATTTGAGGCCATTTCGGGGCCTATTTTGGAGGCGGAAGTTTTCCACACGCACTCAGGAAAAGGCCCTGTTTTTTGCTGTGCAATCACTATTCTACAGCTCGGTGAAAAGTTACCGTAGAAATTTCATCGTATGCCTGTGCACAGAGACATTGGGAGTTACAGAATCATCCTTGTTGCCTGTTGATGCAAAATCGTCACTAGGAAGTGGCTGTGTGGTCAAGTACCACTTTCGTCAGTTTTGCAGATTTGCCCTTGTGAGGCTGAAGCTATATTTTTTGCAGTGACATAATTTTTTACAGTATTCTGTAATGGCGTCTCATTCTCTTTCACAGATTGTCATTGAAAAGCTTGATAAGAACAACTTCCAAGCATGGAAGTTTAGAATGACGAAATTCCTTATGGAAAAATGATATTGGGAATTCGTTGCAAGAAATGAAGAAGAATCAGTTCTTCCTGATGTTTCCAATCAACAGCAAATGTAGGCATTCAAAGGATGGCATGAGAGAGCCAGAAAAGTTATGTACTGGTTGTCTATCAGTATTTCAGACTCTATGATTGTGCATATTCAGGATGCAAGTATGCCAAAGGAGGCATGGGATACTTTGTAAAAAATGTATAGCACAAATACGCAAGCCAGGAAAATGCAGCTCAAGCAAGAGTTGCACAATGTGCAAAGAGAAAGTATGAGCATCAACGACTACCACATGAAGGTGAAGAAGATTGCAGATGCACTTGCTTCCATTGGGTCGCCAGTGGAAGATGATGATTTAGTTTTTGTGACCTTGAATGGTCTAGGAAAGGATTATGCACAGTTTCGAACATCCATTTCCGTCCGTGAAAGATTTCCTGATTTTAAGGAGTTGATTGCTCTTCTAATTTCTGAGGAGCAGAGAAATGGTGGTGCATCTTCTTCAGGAGGAACTTCAAAAGAAACTGTCTTCTACTCAAATGCTGGAAGAGGTAGAGGCAGAGGTAGAGGAGGCCGATATGGAGGCCATGGTAGAAATCAGAATATGCAGCAAACTCAAGAAAACCAGTCCTATGGAGGAGGACATGGTAACTCTAGAGGCAGGGGGAGCAAAAGAGGTCGTGGTGGATGGCAAAGAGGCCAAAATGCAAATAGCAATGTTGAATGCTACTACTGTGGTAAAATGGGTCATATGGCTAAAGACTGCTATAAAAAGCAGAATGACATCATGAATGAAAATTTGCAACAAGGGAATTATGCATCTTCTAGTAGACAGGGTGATGACAGAAATGAGCATTTGTTTATGGTGCAGCACATGAACAATTCTGTGACAAGTGCAAAAGAAAGCAACAAAGTGTGGTATGTTGACTCAGGTGCGTCAAACCACATGATAGGCCATGCAAAATGGATACAGGATGCAAGAAAAATGGAAAAATTAGGATTTGTGGAGACTGGTGATGATACTGCACATCCTATTGTGCAGATTGGAAAAATTCCTTTGTCTATGCAGGATGGGAAAAAAAAAATACATGACAGATGTATTTCATGTCTCGAATATCACCAAGAATCTAGTTTCTGTTGGTCAAATGGTTGAGCAGGGCTTGCAGGTCAGATTTAATCCCAATGGATGCTTTGTTGAGGATATGAAAAATAAAGGTTGCTTGATAGCGAAAGGAAAGAAGAAGGGCAGAATGTTTACATTGGATACAGACATGCCTGAATTGAGTACAACAATGTTTGCACATGGGACTGGTGTAGTTGCAGATATTGATATCTCGCATAAATGCATTGGTCATGTTAATGTACAACGACTTAAATCAATGCATGCCCAAAATATTGTTGAAGAATTGCCTAAATTCAAGGTTGCAGAAATGCATAAGGTATGTGAAGCCTATCAATTTGGAAAACAGGCAAGGAAACCATTTCTTAGACATGTTCAAGAGAGTAAGAAGCTATTGAAATTAATCCACTCTGATGTGTGGACTATTAAATCTACATCTATTGGAGGCTGTCATTATTTTGTCACTTTTATTGATGACTATAGCAGAAAAGTTTGGGTGTATTTTATGAAAAAGAAAAGTGAAGTGTTTGGGCATTTCAAAACTCTTAAAGCTATGGTTGAAAAAGAAACAGGCCTGCAAATAAAATGCCTAAGGTCAGATGGAGGGGGGGAGTACCTGTCAAATGAGTTTGCAAGGTTCCTGCAGGAGCATGGCATAAAGCAGCAATATTCATGTAGTCATACCCCACAACAAAATGGAATTGCAGAAAGGAAAAACAAACATATTGGAGAGGTATCTCGTGCCATGCTCAACGAAAAAGTCTTGCCAGATTTTTACTGGGCTGAAGCAGTTGCTACAGCAGTCTACATAATGAACATGACTCCCACTGCAGCAATACATGGGATGACTCCAGAGGAGAGGTATACTGGTAGGAAACCATATATTTCTCATTTGAAATTTTTTGGTTGCATTGCCTTTGTTCATGTGCCAGATGAGTTGAGATCCAAGTTGGATCCAAAAGCTGAGAAGTGCATCTTTATTGGTTACTCTCTGCACAGTAGAAAGGGTATAGATGTTATAACCCTTCTACTTGTAAGTTTACAGTGAGCAGAGATGTTGTTTTTTATGAGATGAGTAGCTAGTATAAACCAGTAAATGTGATTGATGATGTAGATGCACAAAATGGTAATGTTGCATAGAATTCACAGCAACAGTCACAAAATATTAGTGGACATGGAGTGTCCTCTAGTAGTGGTTCACATTCTTTGCCATGGACAGGCAGATTGAGATCAGGAGAATTCCTCAAAACAATGCAGATAGTGGTATGCAGGTTTCACGAAAAGGAAAAGAGAAGGTAGATCAGCCCATGTTTGATGTGAATGCAGGTCACTCTTATGTGGATGGTGAATCCAGTGGCTCAGGACAGAGCATTGATGATGAGTTGGGTATTCCTTCTATTGTTACACACCTGGAGTAAGGAATACCAGGGATGTTTTGAGAGCACCTGGGAGTGAACCTACTTTGCGTAGGTCTACCAGAGCTAGGTATCCTATGGATAGGCTGAAATATGATGGATTTATAACCATTCACTATGCCTATATGGTTAAAGTGATACAGGAACCAGAACCCACTTCTTTTGAGCAAGCCATGGGAAAAGAAAAATGGGAGAAAGCCATGGATGAAGAAATGGATGCCTTGGAAGCAAATGCTACATGGGAATTGGTACCTTTGCCTAAAGATAAGAATGCAATTGGTTGTAAGTGGGTTTATAAGGTGAAGCACAATGCAGATGGTTCTGTTAACAGATACAATGCAAGATTAGTAGTCAAGGGGTATGCACAAACATATGGCATTGATTATGAAGAAACATTCAGTCTGGTTACAAAGATGGCAACCGTAAGAGCAGTCATTGCTATGGCTACGTCAAAGGGATGGTCTTTACATCAGATGGATGTAAAGAATGCCTTCTTGCATGGTGATTTGCAAGAAGAGGTCTATATGAAGCAGCCACCAGATTATGTGCATGCTATTCATCCTGAGTTTGTTTTTAGGTTGAAGAAAGCCTTGTATGGCTTGAAGCAAGCACCTAGAGCATGTTCTGACAAGATAGGACAGTATCTTGTCACTATTGGCTTTCAGATTTCCAAGGCAGATTTCTCACTTTATGTGAGAAAAACAGAGAAAGGTATTATGCTACTTGTCATTTATGTTGATGATTTGATTATGACAGGTGATAGTGATGAAGATATCCTTCATGTGAAAATGCTATTGAAGCAAAAGTTTGAGATGAAGGATTTGGGAGAGCTGCGTTATTTCTTGGGCATTGAGGTGATTAGATCACCAAGTGGGATACAGCTCTTGCAGAGGCAGTATGGATTGGACATGCTATCCAAATATGGAATGACAGGCTGTAAGCCTATTTCAGTTCCTTTGGAGTAGAATGTGAAGCTGAGCGTAGATGCAGGTGAGCTTCTGGAAGACCCTACTATGTACAGACGCATAGTAGGAAGTTTGATTTATATGACTATTACCAGGCCAGATTTGAGCTATGTTGTTGGATTGGTAAGTCAGTTTATGCAGGCTCCAAGGAAACCGCATTTGGATGCGGCTAGATGCATACTCAGGTATGTGAAGTCCACATTGCAGTATGGACTATTTTATGAGATTGGGATTCAGATACAGTTGCATGGATACACTGATGCTGATTGGGTTGGTAGTATTTCTGATAGACGATCTACCATTGGATATGTGTTCTCTTTTGGGAGTGTTGTAGTCACTTGGAGCAGCAAGAAACAGCCTACAGTTGCCTTGTCGAGCATAGAGGCTGAGTACAGGGGTGCAGCAATGGCTGCATGTGAGGTAGCTTGGTTGCATAAGCTACTTTATGACTTGCATCAACCTACAGATGGGCCAGTTGTCATTTATTGTGACAACATGAGCAGTATAAACTTGGCAAATAACCCAATCTATCATGCTAGAACAAAGCACATTGAGTTGCATTATCACTATGTGTGGGAGAGGGTTTTACTAGGTCTTATTGATCTAGTTTATGTCAGCACAGAGGATCGGGTAGCTGACATATTCACGAAGGCATTGGGCGTAGAGAAGTTGCGCAAGTTCACGGTGGAGAAGCTCTCCATCTTCTCTTCTCCTCTCCTCTCCTCTCCTCTTTCTCACGGCAATGGAGCTTGGAGTATGGAGCTTGAGGATTGAGCTCGCTTGAAGCTTGCACTTGCATCGTGGAGCTACCAAAGTGATCGGGAGAGGAGGTAACTTGATCGGGTATGGAGGTAAGCTCACTACACTCATAGAGAGAGATAGTGCATCGGCTATGTGAGAGGTAGCCATTAGTGCTCGCCTTGAAATGCTTGAAACAATAAGCGGTCCATGGGTCTTGGTGGTTCGCCTCTATAATCATGTAACAATAAGTGGTTTGTCTACCTTGGTGGTTGAGAGCTCAAGCTCGCCTCTACAATCATGTAATAGTCAATATCAAATCTCTAACAACCCAAATAAGCATCCAAGAGCTCCAAAGTATGCTAATAAACACCCAATTGAAGCTCCAAGTGGCAATCAAACACAAACAATGTAAGGAGCATGCATTTTTGACATATGCATCAAAGCATGTATCAAAGGGTCAAGCATAGACCATAGGCATAATGACTGTCACAAAGCATGCCATTGTATATCAATATCAATCAAATGCCAACCAAGATAGAGCTCAATCAAATCTCAAAAGGAATTCTAGAGCAATACAAGACATGTGCCAACCTCTGTATACATCTATCTAGTCATATGAGTCACCTAGGAAGCACCTGTGACCGATAGGTAGAGCATACACTGACTAAATAGGCTTCAGCCTTGGTTATTATAGCAATAAATTCACTGTCAAAACTAAGTAAATTAGTCCTCAAATGAAGCTCAGAGACACCTCAAATCATGGACATTTGATATACCAATGTACTAGCAGCAATGGTACACATCAAGAGTGCATATAGAACACCTAAATCATAGCCATAACCAATAGGCATATACAATCCATATTAAAAGGGGTTCATCCCTACTGTATACAATAGTGAATACACTATCAAACCAAGATATTTTAGTATCAAAATGAGCTCCAAATCCAACCCATAAAATGGGCATAGCATTCCCATACATGCAGACATCACTTTAGCACAATCGAACATCATAATACCAACAAAGTTGACCATAGAAGCATCAAATAGAGTGCTGCCCTATATTTCCAGCTAGTAACCCTCAGCCAAAACAAATTAAATGAAGTGGTCAAATCAATCCAAAATCAACTCCAAGCAATGACATAGCATCCCTAAATATAAGCACCCAACCAGGCATAATCAGGCATCATTCAAGTAATGGCAATGAGTGTAGACATCAAAGATAAGTGCTTTCCTATTTTATGATAGTATATGGATTGTTATAATAGTCCAAAACTGAATCTTAGCACTAAAATGGAACGCCAAGAGTGGAAGGATCAATGCCAAGCATCAAAACCAAGTGTATAAGTGCTTATATAGCTACCCAATGAAGAAGATATGTTGTAGGAGATGAAAAATGTGAGTTGTTGCTAAAAAAGGGCATGTTCCACACAACATGATGTTGCACCAGCAAGGTGAGGGCTATGGGGGCTATTTCAACTTACTAGAGAAGGCTCAAAGAGTGCCCAAGAAGAATGCAACCGATAGGAAGCTTGAACGAAGTGGCTATGGCTGCCTACAAAGAGATGAATGTTGTAGGTATTCGAATTGAAGTTGAGAGTATACCGAACCAAGCTTGAGCTTGTGAAGAAGAAGGCTCTGATACCAGTTGAAGGGAGGTGATCTTGAAGTGGAAGCATGAGCAAGATCAAGAGCTATGGTGGAAGGAGCAAGAGCAAGAGAGGGAGACATACACAATGTGGGAACTCCAACAGTCACAATGTGTGACAAGCCTTCCCTTTATTCAAATGTCACTAAAAGAATAAAGAATGAAGTGACAATGATGGGTGCATGCCGCTTCCAATGTGCAAGCACAGGCACTATCAGTGTAGTAACACTGCACGCGGCTAGGCAGAGGCACCTTTACCCCCAACACTTTATTCCTCTTCGTTACACTGTTGAATCATGGGATACATTTTGTACTGCTATGTGTGTAAACATGCCTATTGATGGGATAGACTTACAAGATGTAGAGAGTGCACTCTTGAATGAAGAGGTTAACAAAAAGAATGTTGATGCTTCCCGCACCTCTCATGCTTTGACAGTTAGAGGCAATAATAGTAGGTGTGATAATGACTGCCATGGGAGAGACTCTCATCATCAGTAGTCTCGCTCTCAGTCACATGGACAATCTCACAATAAGTCTCGTGGCCCATAGGTCCTCCTTGACTTGTCATTACTATGGGAAAGTAGGGCATATTCATCCACAATGCCATAAAAAGCATGAGGATGAGCACAATGAAAATGGCAAAGGTAAACTACATGACAAAAATGATGATCGCATCATTGTTCCTAGGAAGTCATGCATTAAGATTGAAGAGATTAATATTGTGCAAACTAATTTTGATGATGATATCAAACTTGTAGCTTCTTCTCTTTATTCTTCACAGTTGATTGATGCTTTACCAAGTTACACTTAGTGTTGGCTGATAAATTCAAGGGCTTCCTTTCATGTGACCTCGGGGGGTTCACTATATATATATATTCTCTATATAACGTGCATTCATGGCCTATTTATAGGTATCCTAATCTCTAATTTTTTCTTGAATAAAACACAACCCTTTTCTATTCAATCTTATCGCAGTTTTATTGGGTTTGTCTATTTGGGTAATGACCTAGCACTAAAGATAGTTGGTATTGGTGATGTCTAGCTATAATTTGGGTCACGTTGCATGTTTACTATTTATGATGAGCATCATGTACCGGCTCTCATAAAGAGCCTTATCTCTACTAGCACTTTGGATGATGTAGGTTATGTAGTTTCTTTTGGTGATTCCTCATGGGAAGATTACCAATGGAAATCCTGTCATTGCACATGGTGCTAAGTCCAATATACTCTCCCTTGCTTGTATCTAGGTCAGTTGACCAAGGTTTGACAGTGGATGCAATTCTACATGTATCTCTTTTGGCATTGTCAACTTGGACACGTCCTTTTTGAAAGGAATAAAAATGTTTGCTCATTTGCAGTATCTTCCACCCCTTGACTATAATGTTTTGAGTCTTATGATCATTACTTATATGGTAGGTAGACAAGTAATATGCATAAAAAGTATGGTATGATACACATGGGTGAGCCATTGGCTCTCCTTCATTCGGATGTATGTGGTCCCATGCCTTGCAAGTTGTTAGGCGACGTGAAGTATTTCATTACCTTCATTGATGATTGTATGAATAAGGTCTAGGCATATCCTATTAAGCAGAAATCAGAAGTGTTGGCTATATTTTAGCATTAACTTGCTTTAGTTGAGAACCAGTCTAGGTATAGGCTGAAATGCATAAGGTCAAATAATGGGGGTGAGTATGTCTTTAAAGCCTTTTGGCAATTTTATGATGAGAGGGATATTAAGCATCAATTGACTGCCCCTATACACCCCACCCCAAAATGGTATGGCTGAGCGCATGAATAGGACAATTCAGGAGTGAGTTCATAGTATGCATAGCTAGGCAGGCTTACCATTGTATTTTGTGGTTGAGGCAGTTACTACTGCTATGCACTTGATCAATTAGTACCCCTGTACTACTCTTGACTATCAGGCTTCAAAGAACGTATGGTTTGGAAAACCTCCCTCATATGCTCATTTTCATGTCTTTGGTTGTGAGCCTTTCTACCATGTTTCCAAGGACAAGTGCAATAAGGTGGATCCTAAGTCTAGGAAATGGATCTTTCTTGGTTATGGAGATGTAGATGAGATGGGTTATCGCCTATGGGATTTGCAGGCTCAGAAGATTATCCGCAACCATGATATTGTTTTCCATGAGGAGAAAATGCATAAGCAGCCTAAGCATGCCATTGAAGTATGCAGAGGGTGATATTTCAAGAGAAGCCTCCTATTGTTGTATAGCCAGCTAGACATCATGCAATAGTGGCTAATGCTCTAGTGGCCTAGATCCTTGATGCTCCACAGGATGTCTAGGTCCCCCAGCCTATTTTAAAGTAGTCTACTAGAGATAGACAACAACATGTGTGGTTTGATCCCTTTAGGGATTATGTTATGGTGACAGATGCTGGTGAGTCTCTTACCTATGGTGAAGCCATGCACAAGTGATAGTCAATCTTGGGAGAGGGCCATGCAGTCAAAGTATAACTCACTATAGAAAAATCATACGTGGGACTTGGTTCCTTTGCCCAGTGAAAAAAGCATGCTTTGCCATGCAAGTGGATGTAGAAATTGAAAGTACCCTTGGATGCCCCAAGAAGCTGGCATACAAGGTCAGATTGGTTGCTAGGGGTTTTAAGCAAGAGCATGGTGTGGACTTTGATGAAGTATTTTTTCTTGTTATAAAGATGATTGGCCTACATTTGGTACTAGCTTTGGTTGCTCAGCTTGACTTGGATCTTTATCAAAAATTGATGTCAAGCCGGCTTTTCTTCATCGAGACTTGCATGATGCGATTTATATGGAGTAGCCTAAGGGCTTATTTCTTTAGATATACTCAGAACTTACTCTTCCGTCTGATATTTTGGTAGGCTTTGCTAACTACCTCTCACACTAGTAGGGACTCCTAGAACGGTCGCCTAGCATGTCAGCAAAACAAGGTTACTAGGACTACCCTCTATCACAGGTCCTTATTGCCTGACAATGTCCTAATAGGAGGTAGACAACTGCTCAAATCTCTCCCAGATATACCTAACCAAACCCTAGGACTTCATGCTTTGATTGCCGGTCCCCAACAAACGAAAAGAAATTTAACCCTACATACACATATAACATTATGTGCTTAAGGGAAAAACTCAAAAAGAGGATGATATCACCTGGAATGGCCACAAGAAGCTCCTTCGTTGCAAAGGTTTCCTCTAGTAACTTTGTCAACCTATGTGATGCAATCACTAAAAACAAAATACCATTAAACGTACCTACACCAAACAAACATATGGCCCTCTTGGCCTAAAGAAATATCACAATTCATACCTAACAAAACTGGCCCTCATGGACTAAAGAAATCAAGCATTTAAACTTGACAAAAACCAGCCCTCTTGGCCTCATGGAATCAAACAAAATAGCTCGTATATATTCCCCGCTTTTTGAAATCTTGCTAATATGCAACATGATGCTCCATCCCAAGGAGGAAATAGGGCTCCTGCCCTAAACTAAATGCATCAGATTGTGACCCATACCTCCTGCATAAATAGCAAGACGTGTACGCATAACGTGTCATCTTACCAACCTATTGGTCCAAGATAACAAAGGCAAATGGCTTTCGGCCACTCTTTGCATTACCCATACTAACCATTGCTTGCCATATAGGGCATGTTCTGATAAAGGCCCCCATAATTGATTGGGTCCCATCTCATCATTAATAGAGATATCCAAACTAGGACCACAATTGAAGAAAAGGTCTTATTCATAAGCAAAGTTTGCTAACGAGTCCACAAACTGATTCCAACAACATGCAACGAGTTGAAGAAACACTCTCTCAAATCTGTCAAGCATGGTCATAACAATGCGATTATACGTAGAAAGAATGGTATTTTGTATTGTGTAAGTCCCATTTAGTTGGTTCAATACCACTTGGTAATCCCCCTTTACTAACAACTAATGGATACTGCCCTTCTTAGCGATATTCAAGCTCAGACAACCATTAGTCATTTGCAAAATTATGGAGGTGTCTTTTTGGATTGCTAGATGTTGAGAATCATGGACTTAGAACTAGATGAGCTATGGTGGACGGAAATCAAACATACTATACATCATTAGAATGATAAATTGTAACTCAAGTGAATTAGGTTCTAAGATAGATTAGCCTGGACTCATAAACACATTCTTGAGTGACTCAAACTGATTGTACCATATATTAAAATGAGTGTCAAGTACATGCCTTTATAGCTTTTTGGATAGTACCATTGTACCTCACTATTCATATGAGATTTTGAATCTCTTCCTATAGCATACATCATTTGTCTATCTTCTAGACTCTTCAGGGCATACATCTAGCCTCTATGGACCAACGTCATTTGCTATTCTCAACACCCCCCCTCAAATGTTGACTTCCTACCTTTGCTGGCTTTGGCCCCCCCTACATGATGACATGGCCCGGGAGACTAGCTCTTTGGCAGCCTAGTCAAGTTAAGGCTTGAAACTTTACATTTTTGGTAAGCATTTTAAATACACTATGGGAAACAAATCCACTCAGGGAATTTGAGCTTTTCTATAGGAATTTTTTTGAAAAAATATTTTGTTGGTTTGTAGTACGGAACATATTTTGCTTCATCCTTTTTGTTTTGTTGCTTCTTTGGCAACCTTTGATCTTCTTCGTCTTCTTGGACTTCTTTATCTTCATGCTCCTTGGCTTTTGTTGTGCTCCTTATCCCTTTTGTCGATATGTGGTATGTGCCTTTTACTCCACATGACTTTTGACAAGCTTTCTTTGCTATACATAGGATTTGGCTTAGCATGGATGTTGCAATGTTTTTGGCATACAAGATGAACATATTTCTCTTTGGATATCTCTCGAATTTTGAGTACATGGCTTTACATGGCATGGTGTAAGCAAATCATTTCGATTTTGAGATATGGGAAGGTCTTACCATGAGTATACTCGGGCAATGTCTAATCCTGATTACAAAATGCTTTGACAAATATTGGAATGGATGCGTAGTGTTAGCGTAACAGACAGTTGATGACATAGATGCTCAATGAGTTTTTGCAAGGATTCAAGCACCTTTTTACGTGTGTGCAAGCAAGATAAAATCTATTTGAGTGTGTATGAATGCAAAGCTTAGTGTGAGAAATGATTGGTGTGAAGAGGCTTTAGTGATAAGGATTTTCAACCTTATATTTTTTTTTAAAAATATGACACTGAATCATGAGACGAATAGAGATAGCCGCCAAAAAATGGCACGGTTTCAATCAGTAGGTCACGATTCTAGCTGCAACTGTGGAGGGGACTCCGTTGATTTCTCTCTTCTTTGTCTCCTCTTGACTCCTATTATTTTCTCTGTCTTTATTGACTATTAGCATAATAGAATGACTCAATCTGCTAATCCAAGGCTTGACACAGCTTCAAAAACAATAGAAGTGATTGCAGCTACAATTTTTAAATAGCATATTCTTCCATCACCATCTATGTCTGCCTCTTTTATCATTTCGGTGAGCTCCTTAGCTGTGAGTGCATGTCCAAGCCATGCCATTGAATGAGCTAGCTCCGCTTCAGTAATAAAGCCATTGCCATTGGTGTCAAACGCACGAAAAAGATCCTATAACTGCTCTTATGTGTATGGTGATGGCTGTTCCTTGCTCAGATCAGAGGCACGAAGATCAACAAACTCTTGAGACTCGATCAAACCATTATTATTGGTATTTTCTCTCTGTGTCATGTGCTCTCCACTATCACTGTCCATCTAGTGGATTATCTAAAGAAAGCATATGATCTCTCTACCTTAGGGTATTATACCTTGTGATTGAATATTGATGAGACCTGGTGTGTATCTCTTTAGCATTTGAGGGGGCATTTCTGGTAAATAACTGGGTTGTTGTACTCCATCCCTGTGCTCCAACCCATTTTGTTAGGAAGTCTCTCGCCATGGCTAGTACACCTCTTGGTCAAGAACAGCTAGTTGAATTGAAGGAAATTTTTTTTCAAGTTTGATCGAGATGCAGACGGGAGCATCACACAACTAGAGCTTGGCTCTCTCTTAAGGTCATTGGGCCTAAAGCCAAACAAAAGAAACCACACCACTAGCTACCTAGCTCAACCATGGCTCTGATACCATGTTGAGAATCATGGACCTAGAACTAGATGAGCTATGGATGATGGAAATCAAACATACTATACATTATTAGAATGAGAAATTGTAACTCAAGTGAATTAGGTTCCAAGATAGATTAGCATGGACTCATAAATACATTCTTGAGTGACTCAAACTGATTGTACCATATATTAAACTGAGTGTCAAGTACATGCCTTTATAGCTTTTTGGATAGTACTGATCTGGGTCTTTTACAACCCGGATTACTACCACAAAATTTGGCCAAAACCCCTATCAAGAGCTTACCATATCACTTTGGGTTTACTCTTCAAGTACTAGGTATGCTACATTGCTTCTCGATTATGATAACTCTAGCAAATGGGGGGAACAAGTTCTTAGGAGGCATGTCAATGTAAAGGGTAAAAGGGATGGTTATCTTAGTGAAGATGAAAATGGATTACACCTAGGAGTTGAGTGAGTGCATAGATTTTTCAAAGGACTAGCCTCCAACTACACATGGGCTCCACCTGCATCACTAAGATTTGGAATCTATCACCATCATTAGAGGACACCTCACCCTAGCACATAAGTCAATATCCACATCATGGTGTCACTTGGATCTTGCACAAAAGCTTACAAGCATGGACCCCTTTTGTCACATGCTTATATGTATTTATATATATATGGGAGACTAAAGTCAAAGCATCTTTTGGAAGCCATTTTTCATAATCTCAATAACCCCCAAGAAAAAGCGAATTTCAAGAAAATTTCCGCGTTGCTCGATCGGTTTCGACCTGATCTACAAAGTTGCAGAAGAAACTTTTTCAGATTCTTCATGGATTTGAAGTTACAAAGGCGCAGACTGCTGGCTACATGCAATTTGCTTCTCTCCTTTACCACACCAACTTTCCACTCTATCCTTCTTGTAAATATATTATAATAATGTGCTTTGGGCACCCACCTCTTGTAATTTAGCTCCTTTCTCTATTTTGTCTACCACCACCCTTGGCTTCTTGCATGATGACCAAGGTGGAGACTTGTCCATCCGCTATTCTCCATATTTTCAAAGATGCCATACATCATCTAGGATTATGTTAATCAAGAAGATTAGCTTAATCTAATCCCT
Source organism: Lygodium microphyllum (assembly GCF_053477565.2). Taxonomy (NCBI): domain Eukaryota; kingdom Viridiplantae; phylum Streptophyta; class Polypodiopsida; order Schizaeales; family Lygodiaceae; genus Lygodium; species Lygodium microphyllum. The sequence goes on from NC_141141.1 coordinate 25,245,680, forward strand.
CATGGAGGCTATATAAAGAGCCCATGGAGAATGAAGGGGGGGAGGACAATGACAAGCCCATGAGAGCACTCTAGAATACCCTCATCTCTTTGAGGTAAGCTATGAGTAAGTTCTCCTATTATCTCCCTCTCTTCTCATCTTCTCATTCCATGTATCATAATGGCAAGCTTCATTTACCTCTTTTCCTCTTGTCTTCCTCTCCTCTTCTCTCTCTCTCTCATATTCTAATATGGTGTCTAGTACATATATTCTCTCTTGTAAATTTGTGTCTTGGTTCTCTTGATTCTCTTTGAGAAAAGGGATGTCCTAGCCGATCCTCCCTTTGGCTAGGTGGTGCCCCTCTTTAGTTCTCTTAGTGAGGATTGGAGGTTGGATGGGTAAGAGGCAACCCGTTCATCATTTCAGCCCTCAGTACCATTGTACCTCACTGTTCATATGAGATTTTGAATCTCTTCCTAGAGCATACATAATTTGTCTATCTTCTAGACTCTTTAGGGCATACATCTAGCCTCTATGGGCCAACATCATTTGCTATTCTCAACACTAGACCTAGCCTCTCCATCAATTTTGAACTCATGATGTTAACCAATGATCTTGTATCTATGATAGCATGATCCACTAGTATTCCATCAACGTAGACTACAACCCTTGGTCAATGGTTTTCAACATGCTTCCACCAATCATCTCCTACTCATGATATGCCCAAAGGTTCCACAATATACAAGTGCACAGAATCTTTTTAAACTCCTTGCGCACTCCTGGAGACAACTTAATTTATCTGCAAGAGATTCATGTCTGTTTTAACTTCATAAAGGGAGGTTGCCAAATCAAATTCGTGATAATTCACTAGAGATCTCTTCTCTCACCAGGCCATTCTCTCTTTCAATCGTTGAACCGGCTTGCCAAATCGAATTCGTGATAATTCACTAGAGCTCTCTTCTCTCACCAGACCATTCTCTCTTTCAATTGTTGAACTGGCTTTGGTGCTTCCTTCTTAGCTTTTACCTTTCTCCTTGGTAATTCTTTATCCCTCTTAGTGTCGGCTTTACTCCCTACAGGTTTTAAAGGTCCCCCTTCCATATAAGGACTTGCATCTCTTTATCGGGGTTTTAAAGGTCCCCCTTCCATGTCAGGGTTAAGGACTTGTGTCTCTTTGTCGTCTTGCTTAGGGTTTCCATTGATAGGATTTACATTACCTTTGTCGCCTTTTCTACCCTTTTGACCTCTCATAATGGCTTGCAGATTAGAAACTTTAGTGCCATCAACCCATACAGCCTCAATGGGGCTAACTCTACCCACTAGGTAGCTCCTCTATAATAGTCTTACCTCTTTGCAATATTTTTTTTGGCCCATCATCTCGCTAAAGAGTGTTCCTTGTGCACAATGGTTAATAGGACCTGGCTGTCTACTACCTTGTTGGAGAAAACTAATCTTACTCCAATAGGTGGCAACCAAATGGCTAGACTTCCCACAAATATCACATTTGACATTTGGACAATTTCTAGGGCATTGCACACCACACCATTTACAACTAAGTCTTGAGGGTGCACCCTCTTCAAGGCATCTACTTTCTATCAAATTCTGTTGTTTTTAAAGAAAATTGACATCAACAGTTATTTGTTGATATTGTTCGAAAATCATGTTAGTGTAGTGCTTCATCGTATCCTTAACTTCGCCAAGGACATTAGAGGCACAAGACTCATAGCCATAATCTTCTATTCATCGTTCCATTGGCTTAACAATTTGATTGGGCATTGGTTGTTGCTAACTCACAAGAACAATGTTAGGGTTTGATGCTTGGCCTCCAACATTTGTTGGAGCCATTTGACTAGCCATAGGCATAGTCACACTAGGAGGAGCTGGCAGTAAAGGCACATTTTGAACCATGCTTCCTCTCACATTCGGGTTAGTCATATCTATCCCTTGACTTCCATTTTCATTGTTCAATGCCAAATTATTTCCCGAAGCTAAACTCATATTAACATTGGTTCGAGAGGCATAGGCTGCTTGTAGTCAGGATTCCACTTCTTGTGCTTGTATAATAGCAGTGTCTACATCCAACAAAGTGACACTACTCAATTGCACCTGAATGTTGAAATCCAGACCATGCAAAAAATATTGTAGTTGGGCAGTTGCTAGGATAGGGATAGAGGCTTGCAATTTGCGAAAGACCTCTTTTAACTTCTTGGCATATGCTCAGATGTCCTCATGTGGCTCTTGACGTGTCACATTTAGTACACGTAGCCAATATTGACCACCCCTTTTAGGGGCAAATTCCCTTCGAAAAGCTTCAAAAAATAAATCAATAGTTATGGTTTTGGCCTCTAGGCCATGATACCATATGGCAGCTCTTCCTTTGAGAGTCATGTTAAAGAACATCATTAAATGTCCTCATCTTGAATGTGACAGTTGAACATCAACTTTTGGAATTTGCTAATGTGCAGTTCCGCATCTTCTTCTGCTAACCCATTAAAGATGGGTAGGGGAAAACCTAAAGATGGAAAATCCACTGTTCTAGTAAGTATAGCAATAGGTTGTGCCACCATGGTAACAATCGGATTCTTTGCATGGGTTTAAACAACTAGAATTATAGTTCCACTCGAAGTGGAGGGACTGATTGGAGGGGGGGAAGAACTAGAGCATCCTCCCCATAATAGATTGTGTGCCAAGCTAGGGTTATTAAAACCTCGCCCTTGCAAAGATATCAGGCCACTCCTTTGTGGAGAGTATCTTCTATTTATCTCAGCCCTCCATCTAGCTTGTTTTGCTCTTTCTTGCTTTTGAAGCTCTGTTTGATGGTCTTGTGAATCTAGCTCACTAATTTTTGGCATACACTAGAGAATATGTCCCAATTGACCAAGGCACAAAATTGCCACTTGTAGGGGCAGCTCTCGGCAAATGTACCACCTGTCAGGACATAAAACGGGGCCAACACTGGCTATAGACACTAATCGGGTCTCCATAACACTCACAAGACAACCCCACACGGCCTCACGGCGAGGAGCATCTAAGCGACACACACTGCCCTAATCACTACTAGAGATATTGCGTTTGTAATATAACATAGTCCAAAAATTTCCCTTCCTTAGTCCTCAAAGGGAGATCCCACATATCTTGGTATAATATACCAATGTGATACAAACATAGAGGAGGCAACCCCTCCGGCTAAATGCCGTGGCCCCACCGTAGCTCTCCGACACCGAGAGGATTGGCCCCTCGATGCGCTGGTCTAACATAAAGCACATACAAACAATCTTTGCTCTTATATATTTTGAATGATCCATGAGATTTGATATTTCCTTACGAAGCTTGCCCCAAGAAACTATTCATCTACCCTACAACTTGGGTTCCCTTTCACACTCCACGTAGGTCAATGTTTGGCAAACAATTGCAATGCGTCCAGGTTTGATACCATATTGTGCTCAATGAAAATGTGGATGACCATTGTGTTCAATAATTTTAATCATTAGAAACCAACTAGGTGAAGTGCGAAAACAACCCTTCAATGATTTTCCAACTAAGGTATGTGCGGCATTGTGATAGAGACTAGCACTGAATTTCTTCGTGCTACTGGTCTCCTTAGTTCAAACGATAGTCCGTCCTAAATGTTGTGCATAGACAAATAGATCAAAATTTAAATCATTTTTGGCAACTAACCACTTTTACAAACCCTCTTTACCCCCTATCGGTTAGGTTTTGCATTCGTTGGGTAGGTGTAGGGTTCATTTTTTTGTCGTTTTCATGTAAAAATTGAACAAAACACACTATAGCATAGAAATAAAGCTTGATCCTCATGCTCCATCCTTGTTAGATGCTCACAAATATGAAATGTATTTTTCCCTAGTTTTTTAGATGTAAAAACTAAAATTTTCATTATTTTTCCTATTTTTTATTTATTTCTTTATAAAAATGAGATATTTTAGAATTATGAGTTCTTACTGATCAAGGACACTCAACATCATTTCCATATCCATATCTATCCCATATGACCCAAAACACTCAACGAGAACCCCAAATTCCATTATTTTTATCAAAACCACAACTTGTGGGTTTTGCGTATTTTGTGGGAAATTATTATATCATCATATTTTCTAGTTTTCTTTCATATTTCAGAAATAATGCAACATGGGAAATCAAGAACAAACAAAATCAAGTACTTTCTTTGACCATTTTCCGTAAAATAAAAGAAACGCTCACTTACGCATAGAAACTGTAATTCCGAGGCTCGTATCTCATAGACGGGAGGTCGTTGACGCTTCTTATTTGCTGCTGACACGCTCTCTCAACCTGATCTACATCCTCCATCGGGCCAACATCATCATTTGCTCTAGATTCGTCACATCACAACCCTCCCCCTTCTCTCTTAAATTAATGCATACGAACAACTGCAAGGAGGAGAGAGGAGAGAGGAAGACTAGAAAATCATATTTCTTATTTCTCGATAAAAATCAACAAAATCATAGTCATCTCCTTTCTCTCTTTGTATGGATCAAGAATCTCTCTCTCTCTCTCTCTCTCTCTCTCTCTCTCTCTCTCTCGCTCTCTCTCTCTCTCTCTCTCTCTCTCTCTCTCTCTCTCTCTCTCTCTCTCTCTAATATTGAGGAATCAAGCAGCATTGAGCAGATTTGAGGGGGTGCAAAAAATTGGCACCCCCTATTCGTCAGTTTTTTTAGTTTTGAGGCTTTGTTTATTAAGCCTAAGGTTAAAACTCTTTAAAATAACCGGTTCAGCTTTTTGTGTTCACATTGTCCCGCAAGTGGATATTTTGATTTCGGATAGGCAAGCAGACTCGGATTCAAGATTCTTCTGGACAGATGGCTTCGTAGCATCAAAATCCATCATCTTGGCCTTTTTCACACACTTTTTGGCTCTCGGATCCAGTACCTACTTTATAACCCCAAACCTTGCGAGGATTAAATTGGGGGGTCAAACAACCTCCGATCGACGAATTGAGGCTTGCATTGGATTCTTGACGTCGAAATGCTTCAAGGAAAACTCTAGTTCGGCCATCCACCAATGTTTGATTTTTCATGGAAATTTGGTCTTTGGCGCTTCCCGGCCACTTCTTACTCCAAAAACGGCCTCAAATGCTTCAAGCCCAACTCAAAATCAACTCCTAAAATCCATCTCTCAAATTCTGTCGAGGTGCCTAAGTGACATTTATATGGTGTATTAGATGTTGTTATGTGGGGAAATCTCTTGCTTGAAGTTTGGGGCTAGGCAATGTGATTGGACTACAATAGAGTATTCTAAATTAGTGAGAGAGTTTTCTAGCCATTCTTCCAATTTCTCATGGCTGCAAGGCCATGAGGGTTTAGTGTTTAAGATTCAATAGTGCACTAAGTGTGAGAGAGCTGTTATCATGCCCATTTTAGGTTCCGATAGGTGGTGCATCTATTGAGAGTCCTCTAGGATTCCCATTAGGATCTAAAACTCAATTCTAGAATGTATGCCTCTTCATTGAGAAGTGGAGAGGGAGTTGCTTAGGTAAGAACAAGAGCAAAGGCTAGAAATCTCTCGTATCCAACAAGAACAATGCGAATAATGGTTAAGGAGGCATGCAAAGATCTTTTGCAAGTACTCCCTTGATTGTACTAGTCCCATATCTTATAAAATTAGGGGTCTTGTAGCCCCTCGTAGTAAGAACAATCTCAATGTGTGTAAGCATAGGAGTTACCCCTAACATTAATAGTTGGGTAGTTCACTCATCCAAGGACAAGTCATAGTGATGGCTCCACCTAGTACTGGCACAAGTAGTGCTACTATTTCTTCAAAGTCTATTATAATATCTACAATGATGGCATAGAAATCGCCTTGGGTGCCTGGTCAAATTGTTCAAATTGTAGCAAGCATAGTGGCCGTACCTGCTACCTTCTTTAGGATATACGTTGCCTATACTTAATGGAGATTCAAATGAGAATGTAGAATTGCATATTAAGGAATTCTAGAAGCTTATGTTTAGCTGCCAAGTAAATGAATAAGCACATCATATGATGTTCTTCAATTTGATGTGAAAAGAGAATACAAGCCACTGGTACCATTACCTTGCAACCAATTCAATTATCAATATACAAGGGTCTTACACCACTTTTTGTAATTCCCACCCAAAACGGGGAGACCTTCATGCCTAGATAGTCTGGCATCGGGTACTCAAGAGGTCTAGCTCTCTTGAGGCTAGAAAGTGGTTTTTTCGTCATGAACCATTGAGCACCACTCAACATTTCCTCAATTAGTCCATTTTTTAATCATGTATTTATTAGTTTATGTAGGGCTACAATACGACTAACCATTATGTTTCTAGCACCTAGTACTCCAAAATTGGTTAATTAGGTCCCACTCTTATTGTAATACATCTAGTCTCACGACCTTAGAATGCATACAAACACCCTCCTTGAAGAATATTAAGACCAATGCAATTTCATGCCACATGAATGACCAAGTACGCGAGCCATCAAGAAAAGTCAATAAATTAGTTTATTTACATCTAAAAGAAAAAAAATTTAAAAAAAGTAAAATATTAATTTCTCCCATACAGTCACCTCTCATTCATTCTGCCTTATAAAGTCACCTTCCTCCTTAGTTTATCATTTCCCATAAAGTGACCTCCCACTTCCCCTCAATTAATTCCCCATAAAGTGATTTCTCACCTGCCTCCTCAAATAATATCCATCAAGTCAACATTTGACTTTTTCCCTTTTTCAAATATAAAAAAAGATAGGACACTCCCCCATTTACTCACATGAAAACGATTCATTTTTTCATTAAGACCCCCCCTGTTTCTCTCTCGAATTGGAAACCCCATGAGTTAGTGTACCATTATTCTCCATCCTTCCTAAGAGATGTCATTTCTCTCGTGTGGATTGTACAACTTCACACAAGTGAAATCAAATCCCCTTCTCCTCTCTACCACCATGACACCTCTCCTCCCCTTAATCACAATAATAAATTTACAAAAATAGACTCCAAAGATCCTTAGCGCATTTTATGCCACTTGCACCGTGTGTTTTTTGTACCAAGGGATTAGGAATTTACTAAAATCCCCAAAAATAAATCTCCATTAGTTTAACAAACATTGATCTCATACCAACCTCTCATTGGGACTCTTGTTGTACCTCACATCCACTATCTAAAGTAATGTCATTTGTCGTGAATTTCAAAGGGTTGATTGCCTTGTAATTGATACTTAAGCACATTTATGCTAGAAGATGTATCGCACGTACCTACATTTCAAGAAAAAATACTAATATTAGCTATCATACTTAGTAAAATAAGTCACCAAGCTTGATACTATTGGAGAAACCAACATGATCATATTGTAACTTAATACCAGTCACCTCTTTGCCTCCAACGATAAAAATAGGCATCTCACTATGAACAACTTGTGTCATGCACAAAGCCCAATGTCTCTACCCTGGCTCTATTCGTTGATGCCCATCCTCCACAACCTACTCAATGAGATCCACCATGGAGGGTGTTGTGGCAATGAAAACTAAATCCCTATGTCTTTAAGCAAGTTGTCAGCCACCAGATAAATAGCATCGACTAACTCCACATCAGTGTGGGAGTTCCATGATGGAATTTGATCCCCCAATCCATGTTGAGAAATATGCAATCACACCCATATGTATCTCTTTGTATGTGGAACAACTAGGCAAGGAACATGTAGCTCAATCTAGGAAGAGTTTCCTTTATCCCATAGGCAAAGGGAGGAAAAGTGGAAGCATCCTGCAACTATAAAAGAGTGTATTGGCAATCATTTGAGTGCAATGTTATTGTACTTTGTACTTTCAATATTGTCCATGTCTACTCAAGATTGTGTTTATAAGTCCAAGTCAATTAATCTTGGAACCTAATTCACTTGAGTCCTCCATGCTTCTTTCATTGAATTCCATCCTCCATAGCTAAACCTTGCTCAAGGATTCATGTTTCTTAACATGGTATCAGAGCCATGGTGAGCTCAGTTTAGCTCACAACCTCTGGTCAGCTTAGCTTCATTAGATGACTTCATCTCTCACTCCATTTTCACTCTACCTCTCTTAATTGCCATAGCCAGTCATAGCACCCTGCTCTGTTGGAGCTCCTGGATCTCTCAAGATAGGCCATATCTCTGTGTGATTCCTTCTAGAGACTTCTTGCCACTACTTTTGGTGCAACTTCTTGGCACATCAATTCATGACATTGAGCTCCTAATAGCCCTACATTTCATTTTTCCCTATTCACTATCTAGATTTGTACCAATAATGATCATACAACTATTGCCATGGATTCAAGTTGTGATTAGTCCTATGACCATAGTGCAATGGAAGTTACTATATAGGCTCTCTCCTCATCCAATCTTTCATCAAATAATCTCTTCTTTGAGCTACCCTAAGTAAAAACTCGAGCCAGTGCCCAAAAACCCTAAAGGCAGCCATAGCCATTTTTACCCAAGCTCCTTTTTCACTCAATTTTCTCACTCCTCTCAATCCGACCAACCCACTGCCACTCTGATCCATTGTACCACTGAAGTTCCAGCAAGGGGGGTTAGATTCAACCATCAAAGTTCAACATCAAACTTAACAACCATAGTATATTTTGATACTCATTAGTGCTTCTTGCTGGCACTTGTGTCTCTTGACACATCTAAGCAACTCATTTGCTAGTTTGATATGAGATTTTTGGTGCTATTTTTTTGTTGCTCCTACCATCCAATATGGGGAAAGATTCACCATCATGTTGCTTCAAAGGAACAAGCTTCCACACTTGGCTCACAAGGGGATCGACCTTTGGCCAAGTTCCTTTGGTCAATAACCAGTGGCCAAGAGAAGAAACCCAGAGATGCTGCTCTTGCAGTAGTATGGCAAAAGAATGATGACAAAGCCCAAGCCATCATCAAGCTTGAGCTTGATGGTAGTTATATCCACCATGTAGACACATGTGATACATCTCATGCCACTTGTAAATAGTTGGATGACACACTATTTGGTGCCCAATCTAAATCTTCAAAATACGGATTATTGATTGAGTTTTTAGGTTAGATATGAAGGGTAATACATCCCTTGCAACTCACTTTAATTATATGGAAAGTTTGCTAACTCAACTTATAGGGATTAACTTAAAAATGGAAGATGACATATGCATTGGAGTCTTGCTCAAGAGTCTTCATTCAAAATTTGGCAATGTCTCACCACACTAATTATATGCCAAATCAAAAATCAGTAGACATCAAAGCATCACTCCTTGAGGAAGAGAAGAAGATTAAAGGTAAAGAGAAAGTAAGACTTCAAAAGAAGAACATGTGCACTATGTGAAAAACAAGTATAAAGGGAAGAAAGACATTGTTTGTGACTTTTATAAAAGAATTGGACACATTTAAAAATTTTGTTATGCCAAGAAAAGATCACAACAGGCTTATTTGCAATTGTCAAAGACAAAGAAAACCATGAAGATGAAGAAGAAGAAGAAAAGACACTCAAGAGAAGAAGGACAAGCCTCGTCAATCCTTCTATTCCCAAGATATTGTAGAAGTCTTGGTAAATTAGGATACATATCCCATAGAATATGCTTGTTGAGTACATTTAGATGTTTTATAAAAAGAATACCATTCTTTGGAGAATAGGAGAATGTGATATGCCTTAGTAAAGCTATATTAAAATTTTTGTAACATTTGTGTAAACACTTTTGGAAAAAATATTTAGGCCATGTAAAGAGTGGAGAGAAATATTAGTAATGGTATGTTTTTTGTCAAGTTGAAGTTTGAAGAGGGCATGAAGGAAAATATTTTTTCATGTCATAGGCTTGGTCGAATTCCTCACTATTTTGAATATATGAGCCTCCAAAAATATTTTTTTAATATTTAGAAAAATGTAAATACATGAACATGTTGTTTTTTTCTTTTTTGTTATTTTCAATAGGTTTTACATGGGCATGCTAGTATTGGAGGATCACATCCATTCCTTTCTTGAAAAATGTATCATTTGAAAAAGCTTCTTTCTAGGTGCATGATGTTGTTCAAAAGATAATTGGTCGATATATGCCATCATCTTCCTTTATGAAATCCAAGATTGAGATTGTGAATGGGAATAAGATTGTGAGTGAGACTCACAGTGAGATTGTGATTGCAATTGAGATGTCAAATGGATCTAGCCTAACATCTTATTACATGTTTTGAATGTGCTACTAGTTGTTGTTCTTTGTAACGCTATCATATGTGAAACAAATTTTCCCTTCTCTTATATCTCTACTCTATGTTTCTCTATTTTGAGTGAAATAACATATTTATTTTATGAGATTGTGACCAATCGTGTTTCAAGTCTATAAGAGAACACTATAATGAGACAAGGCAGAGAGAGACCATATACTTGATTTATAATTAGATTTCACTTTTTAAATATCCACAAAACCATCAATATGAGAAATGAACTTACACAAAGAGAGAAAGAGAGATGATATATTTTTTAAATGGACATCTTCCATTTCATTGTGTTTAATGGAATAAGTAAGCTCCACTACGCATATAAAAGAAGATAGAAAAATATAATGCTCACCCAACAAAAAAACATGCACACCATTAAATAAGAGGGAATGTGGAAACATTCTTTTTACCCAACAATAAAAGATCCATACTATTGTCCTCAAATGCAAGAGCATTATACTCATGCCTACATCCTAATGTGCTACCTAGGTTGTGCACCCATTGACCCCTAGGCCATATTTGTCCTAGTCATGTGCAAAATTTGGAAGTTGGTTTTCATAGTATATCCTTGCACTTCTAATGAAGCATCAGGTACTTTGGTATCCTATATATCGTTTGCACTCCCATTTATAAGAATGATATAACTGTGAGTATTGGACACTTGGAGAAAAACGAGTTTCTTAACTAGCATACAATCAAGAACATTGCGAGTTCATCCTTCATCCATAAGAATATGAACTCATTGTCTATTGATAGTGCCATGCATACATAACAAGTCATGGGGAAAAAGTGAATTGCCATGAGGAGATAGTCAAATAACATGCATACTCATTACTTTGGTAGCTATCTTGTATAGTGGATGTGAGGTGTCTACCAGTCTCAATCCAAGGCACACCTTTTAGTAGCCCATCAATAGGTTTTCCAAAATGACGCCACCCACGCACTCCCTTGGAGTATCACGGGGTTTGTCACTTAGGCCCTGCTGAGTCTACATCACAATGGAAGAGTTACGACCGAACCCACTAGGATCGACCTGAATTTTTGGGTTCTTAAAATCAGATAGGTCTCCTAATAGCCAACTAGAATCAGTAATTTCGAGTTTCCACTTCTTACATGATTACTCAAATTGAAGCAGACTTGCCACATTGCACTTGGTTCAAAGAGAACGGGCCATGGAGGGGAGTGCGGTACATCAACCCTCCTATCTATAAGGCAAAATCCCATTCCGGTCGCCTAAAACAATGCAAGTCAGTTCTACCTAGCGACTAGTTGGTCAAATTCCTCTTCCTATTTCTATTGCCGATTCAGAAAAGCTCCCAGTCAACCGAAACAACCCTATCATTAAACGGATCAATTTGGGGTCATGTCCACCTGCTTTCCTTTGATGATGGTATCATCTTTAGTTTCTTAATTACCTACATCACATTTATTGAAATATATACAACCAGCTTCCTTAATTAGTTTATTAAATCACCGATTCCTTCACGTAATTTATTTCATGGACACACATACAATTCAAACAACCCTTGAATAAAAAATAAATTCCTTTATTATATTAAAAGTTTATTACAATTTCCATCTTTCTGATCCAGAAGAAGATATACAAAATTCCACGAGGGCATTATGTCCACCAAGATTCCTCCCTTGTAATACTAGTATTATGGTTCTAGGATCCCATCTTGGGTCGTAAAGGGGCTCATCAGATTCTAGGATTAATTAGAAATTTATGGCTAAAGTCCCCCCTTAGTATCCACATTTCCTCCTAGTCGAGACTATCCCTATAGACAGACCTCTCCACTACAGAGCCACGGTCTAAGTCTCTCGAAGCGATAATCATGACCCCCCTGGAGTAGGGTCTCGTAGCTAGCTTGGGGGTAGCCTACCACGATCTTTCCTTTTATCCTATTTGTCAATGTTCTTAATCAGAGATTTAGATTCTAGCAAACACAAACAATCCTCTCAAATAATGACAATCACACCATCGTGTAGTTCACAGCTTCACATAGCAAGGGTAGATCCTTAACCCAAGGTAACCTTACATTCTAACAAGGATTCTTCTTCCCATAAAGAAGTGTTGAGTACAAATCTTTCAATGTTGTTAAGCAAGACACGAATTTCCCGTTTAGGGATAACTTACCCAACATAAGAAAATTTTCTTTAGTTGGTACTTGGAAAAATATTACAACAATAATTTAATGAGATGATTTACAAAATTCTTTAAATAGACTTTTACTTTTTAAGCGTTAATCAACTCCTAACCATTGTTGTGTTTGGCAATAAATATATCAATTTATTTTACTAATCTTGAGTGCGCATAACGTCATTTACTCATTTCGTGCAATAACCTCCTATAACTATTTTCATCATGATTCTATGAATTATAATCTTGATTAATCTATCTACAAATCATAGGTAGCAGTTAACCATTTGTGCGTGTATTAATATACTCTCTAGATGAAACTGACATCTCGTGTAAGTGTAAATGAAAAAGCTAACATTTTATGTACTTAATTTTGGAAAAAATATTATTATTTTATGTGGCGATATAAAAATAATATCCTATTTTTGAGTTGTAAACAACCTAGTTTGGCACGACGTCTTTGGGAATTTCATCTTTTCTTGCACTTGCATTCGTCACACCCGATGTTCCATTTGGTAGTGGCAATTTCGCCAACCTTGGGCATTCTCATATCTCTAGCAATACCCATTCTTTGACCGATTGCCATGGATTTCATGGTCTTTCTACCTCATTGCTTTGGAGCCATTGTTCATGAGTGGGTTCCAGAGATAGAGAAGGTGGAATGAATTTGGGATAGGAGAGCGTGAGAGTAGCTTGCCGAGTTGAAGACCGAGACAAGGGAGGTTGAGTTAATTCGTTTACTCTCTAACCACTCTCTAATTCCCTCTCTCACAGCGTCTCGAGATCTTCTTCCCTCTATCTCTCTTTCTAATTCTCCCCTTCTCTAGCTCCCTCTCACAGCCTCTTGGGAGGAGAGGGGTATCCTTCTACCTCTCTCTCTTTTCCTTCATCTTGCTCTATACTCCTGAGAAGGGCCTCTCCCCTCTTGCTCAAACCTCTCTCAACTACTCCACATGCCTCTTATTTATAGCTAAATTAGAGAAGAAGAGTTGTGGCTAAGAACAAGAGCTCTTTATGGAGGGGATCTTGGCAAAGCCAGTAATTTGAAGCTTCCAATATGCAATCTAATGCTCAAATCGCAAGTATGATGGTTCCATTGGCTCCAAAAGGGGGGTAAAACTCAGGACACCTACTCAAAAATATCCCAGATAACTCCTTCTTCTCCCCATTCGTCCCCATCTTGTTCTAAAAGTTTCCATAGATTTTTAGGATATTTACAATAAATAATATCCAAAATATAAAACATATGCTAGTTTTGTCAAAAAATCTAGTATTTTTGGACCATCCATACTATAGACACTAACACTAATGACTAATATGTCTCTAAGCTCTCGTTTATGTGGTAACTTCCGTGTTGGGTGGCTCAATCCTTGTCAAAAAAATGTCGGGTTACGATCCTTGGGTTTTTTTTTTCTCAAGATCTTCTCTATTTAATGATTTTAGAGTTCTTCAAGTTCAATTTGCAAGAAGTCCCATAAGATTTTAAATCAAAGTTGGGATATCACATCCTCTCCCCCTTAGAGGAATCGATATGTCCTCATCTCGAATGAAATTGGGGATATTGGTTACATAGTGACTCATGGTTAATCCAAGTAGCATCTTCTTCACAGTATTCTTTCCACTCGATGAGATATTCTCTAAGTGTTCTACTACTCAATTTTTCTCTCCCTTACATCAATTACTCTGTCAAGTTGTAGCTTAAGGACTCCTTGGTTAGGTATTATAACTTGTTGATCATTAAGGATATGATTAGGGTTAGCTACGTATGCTTTCAATAAGCTAACATGAAATACATTGTGAATTTTTATATTCTCAGGGAGTTGTATCTTGTAAGCGCTTGGTCCTAAGCACTTGAGAAATTTATAGGATCCACAATATCTTGGATTTAGCTTCTTAAATTCTCCTAAAGACAAATAACTCTTCTTTGGATGGACAAAAATGAAGACCATGTCTCCTTTTTTGAAGATTCGTTCTTGCCTTTTTAGATCAACATATGCCTTTTGTTAGTCCTTGGCAACTTGAATATCTTGTCTGATAATCTTGATTCGATCATCCATTTCTTCTAACATTTTTCTCAAAGCTTCTACCCTTAGAGTAGGATCGGAAAAATTAAGGGGGATACGACAATCTTGACCATAGAGTGCCTGAAATGGAGTCATCTGAATACTTCGATGTGATAGGAGGCATTATAAGCAAATTACACTAAAGATAGATATTGATTCCACCTTTTAGGTTCCTTGCTGCAATATGCGCATAGAATATCCACAATCACTTGATTAACTCGTTCTGGCTTCCCATCAATTTGTAGATGATAAGCAGTACTGAAACAAAGTTGGGTTCCAATGGCTTCAACTAAACTCTTCCAGAAATGTGATGTGAAAAGAGAATCATGATCATTGATGATCCTTTTAGATAACCCATGTAACCTAAAAATCTATTTTACAAAAATTCTTGCAATATCTGAAGCTTTGTAACTCTTGAAGGTAGTTGGGGCATTTGTCAACCCAAATGACATCACGATGAATTCGAAATAACCGTATCTTGTTTTGAAGGCGGTTCTAGGAATATCTTCATCCTTGATTCTAATCTGATAATATCCTGACCAAAGATCAATCTTAGAAAATATATTTTCTCCTTGTAGACGTTTAAGAAGCTTGTCTATCCTCGGATTAGGTACTTATTCTTCACTATTACTTGGTTTAGCCCTCGGTAGTCGATACAAAGACAAAGAGTTCCATCTTTCTTCTTTTGGAATAATACTAGAGCTCCCCATGGTGAACTACTTGGCTAAATATACCCTTGTTCTAGTAGTTGTTTGAGTTTCTCTTTTAGCTTGATGGCTTTAGGAATAGACATTTTGTAAGGTATTTTTGCCACTTGAGCGGCTCTTGGAACAAGTTTGATCTCATGATCGACTTCTCTTTCCGGAGGTAACTCAGTTAGCTCTTCAGGAAATACATTGGCATATTCTTTTAACCAAGATGATTCTTCTTGTATCTGACTATCTTGATTTACCTTGTTAAGCTTGATCAAGTAAGCTGGTTATCCTTTCTTCAGGCCTTTCACAATTCAAGAAGCTTTTGCTAATTGAACTTTAGGTTTCCCTGTTTCACCTTGTGTAGTTGTTATTTTACCATTCAAATCTTGAAATGTGACTTGATCTTTTCCACAATGGATATGAGCATCATTGGAAATCAACCAATCCATTCTTAGTAAGCATTCATAACCTCCTAAGTTCATTACTCTGAATCTCATACTTGAAAGGTTTCCCCCTAGGTTAAACTCTACCTTGGTAGTTTGCTATGTTGAAAGTACTTCATTTCCATTTGCTAATTCCACAATCAATTTTGATGCATTTACTGTGTTTATTCCTAACTTCTTAGCACACTTGGGAGAAATAAATGAGTGTGTACTTCCACAATCAATCAAAACTTTAAATGATTTACCTCATTGACTAGCTGGTGTCTATATTATCAAATATTGACGATTTGGACCCTTCTTGTGGAATGCAGCATGAACAAATGTTTTTTCAATATCCTCTTCCATAGTAGGGGCTTCCTCCTTATTAATCTCTTTAAGAGTAATATTTGACGTTCTTCCTCTTGCCATAGCTACTTGACCACAGTCTTGGGCAGCTTTGCCTTGACCTCGAAATTGGCATAGGTGATGGTTTCCACCAAGCTTTGGACAATCCCTCCTGAAATGTCCTAGCTCATTACAGTGAAAGCACCTAAGGCCATCCCTGTTTTCCTGGGTAGGAACAAAAGTTCCAACTACATTGGATTTTTCATTTTTCTTCTGACCTTGGTGAAATTGGCATTGGGTTCTTTTGGCTTGATCTTTAAATCCTCCTTTGTTCTAGTTATTGTAGCTCCATAACTAATTATTTTTATGCTTTGATTGTACTTTCCACACAATAGAAATAGCTTGAATTAAAGCATCTTGGACGTTGGAGGTCTATTGGGCGCATTGATTCCAAATGAGTGTTCAGAGAAGAATTTAGCCCATTATCGCAAAACTTGGACACTTGTTGAGCAGTACCCATGGAGGGTGCATATTTAAGAAGTGAAACAAACTTGGAGTAATACGCCTCCAGGGTCAGTCCCATTTGCTTCAAATTAAAGAACTCATTAATTTTCTAGTTAATTAAAGAACTCTTACAACTTCTTTTAGCAAATCCCAAGTAATGGTATTTTCAAGGACACCTTGATCTCGACACCACTACTTCCACCTGAGTCGAGCTTTCCTATTTATTTTTAGCTTGGGGTAATACGCCTCCAGGGTCAGTCCCATTTGCTTCAAATTAAAGAACTCATTCATTTTCTAGTTGCGATAAGCTAGAGATAAATATCTTCTTCTTACAACTTCTTTTAGCAAATCCCAAGTAATGGTATTTTCAGGGACACCTTGATCTCGACATCACTACTTCCACATGAGTCGAGCTTTGCTATTTATTTTTAGCTTAGCTATCATGGCTTGGTTAGCTGGGACAGTTCAAGTAGTAGTAAAATAATCTTCCATGGATTTGATCCAAATTTTTGCATAGACTTTCACATTCTCGCCTTTCTAGTCAAATTTCAGAGGTTTGACTTGCTTTAAAAGATTTCTTTTCTCTTGTGCTTCATAGGGAATTATTGTGGGTGCGAAATTCTAGGGAGTTTTCAACAATTCCCAAGTTAAATTTTACGAAATTTATATAGCATTAATATTAGAGTTTGATACTCAAATTATTTCTCACTTAATTTATTGAAACAATTTTAAATAAAACTCTTTTCCCATTGCTAAAGTTAAACTGCAATTTTAGAGGTTCCAAGGGAAAATAAGGTTCCATTATTTCTTTGATTGATAAAGTATCAATCAATCTTTATTACAATGGATGTACATAGTAATCAAATGGGAAAAAAATACATTATTTAGATAGCTCACAGATTTATCTTATTTTTTTCAAAAAAGGATTCCCTACTACAATCTAAGCATGACACTCTGATACATCATTTATGAAGTAACTTGAATTTTGAGAGTAGATATCTAGGAATCTATATTTTTGAGAGAGTTTAGGAAATCCGTCCTTTTTGTAGCTGTGGCAGCTAGAGCGACCTACGACTTTTATTCTGGTCGGATGGAAGGATCTTTGTAACTTCCTCATAGATATACGGGTTTAGTTTGATCTTCTTGCCCCTGGTATACAAGGTTGAGTTTACACTCGCTTCACAAAATAGATAGATCTTAATAACTTTAAGATCTTCCATCCATTTTACCCTTTTTAGATTATTCTAAAGATAAACTAGATGGCTTGCATCGATATAGCAATATCCTTCGCTAATCATCCATCGTCTTTCATGATATATAGGAGGAGAGGGGTTGTACAACTAATCCAGTATTCATATCATTTGATTCCTCCAGGTAAGATTGGATGAATGCATAGCTGACATAAACATTACTTGGAAGATCAAGAATCGTTTCCAAGATTCGTTATTCTTCCATAATTCAAAAACATATATTAACAAAGAGAAGAAAACGTGTCCTAGGTTATATTTACCATCCAAGACAAAATTTTCTTAAGTTTACGTCATATTCTATTCTAACAAGCACTCTGATACCAATTGTGTCTCAATCCAAGATGCACCTTTTAGTAGTCCATCAGTAGGTTTTCCAAAATGACGACACTTGGCTCTCCCTTGGAGTATCATGGGGTTTGTCACTTAGGCCCTACTCAGTCTACATCGCAATAGAAGAGTTTCAAGACTAAACCCACTAGGATTGACCTGAATTTTCGGGTTCCTAAAATCAAACGAGTCTCCTAACAACCAGCTGGTGTCAATAATTTCGAGTTCCCACTTCCTACAGGATTACTCAAACTAAATCAGACTTGCGATTGCACTTGGTTCAAAGAGAATGGGAGATGAAGGGGAGTTCAATACGTCAACCCTCCTACCCATAAGGCAAAATCCCATTTTGGTCCCCTAAAACAATGCAAGTCGGTTCTACCTAACGATTAGTTGGTCGTCTTCCTATTTCTATCACCGATTTAGAAAATCTTCCAAGCTAACCAGGACCAGCCTACCATTGGATGGACCCGTCGAGGGGGGTGTGAGGGGGGGAGGGGAGGGGCCGCGCCCACCCTCTTTCCTTTGATGATGGTATCATCTTGAGTTTTTTAATTACTTGCTGCACATTTATTGAAACATATACAACCAACTTCCTTAATTAGTCTATTAAATCACCGATTCCTTCACGTAATTTATTTCACGGACAGGCATACAATTCAAACAACCCTTGAATAAAAAACAAATTTCTTTATTATATTTGAATTTTATTACAATTTTCATCTTTTCGATCCTGTAAAAGATATACAGAATTCCACGAGGATATTTTATCCACTAAGATTCCTCCCTTGTAACTATTATTAGGGTTCCAGGATCCCATCCTGGGTCGTAAACGGGCTCATCAGATTCTAGAAGTAATTAGAAATTTACGGCTAGAGCCCCCCTTGGCATCCACATTTCCTCCTAGTCGAGACTATCCCTACAGACAAACCTCTCCACTACGGAGCCACGGTCTAAGCCTCTCGAAGCAATAATCATGACCCCCTTGGAGTAGGGTCTCGCAACTAGCTTGGGGGTAGCCTAGCGCAATCTTTGCTTTTATCACGTTTTTCAATGTTTTTAATCAAACATCTAGATTCTAGCAAACACAAACAATCCTTTTAAACAGTGACAATCACACCATTGTGCAGTTCATAGCTTCACATAGTCAAGGTAGATCCTTAAGCCAAGGTAACCTTACATTCTAACAAGAATTTTTCTTCCCATAAAGAAGTGTTGAGTACAAATCTTTCAACGTTGTTAAGCAAGACATGAATTTCATGTTTAGGGCTACCATACCCAACATAAGCAAATTTCCTTTAGTTGGTACTTAAAAAAATATTGTGACATTAATTTAACGAGATGATTTACAGAATTCGTTAAATAGACTTTCACTTTTTAAGCGTTAATCAACCCCTAACATTATCATGTTTGGCAATCAATATATCGAGTTATTTTACTAATCTCGAGTGTGCATAATGTCCTTTACTTATTTCATGCAATAACCTCCTATAACTATTTCCATCATGATTATACGAATTATAGTCTTGATTAATCTATCTATAAATCATAGGTAGCAGTTAACCATTTGTGTGTGTATTAATACGCTCTCTAGATGAAATTGACATCTCATATAAGTGTAAATACAAAAGCTAACATTTTATGTACTTAATTTTGGAAAAAACCTTATTATTTTATGTGGCGATATGAAAATAATAGCCTATTTCTGAGTTGTGAACAAGCTGGTTTGGCATGACGTCATTGGAAATTTCATCTTTGCTTACGCTTGCGTTTGCCACACCCAATGTTCCATTGGTAGTGGCAATTCCGACAACCTTGAGCATTCCCATATGTCTAGCAATACCCATTAGTTGCCGTGGATTTCATTGTCTTTCCACCTCCTTGCTTTGGAGCCATAATTCGCGAGCGAGTTCCAAAGATAGAGAAGGTGGAATGAATTCGGGATGGGAGAGCGTGAGAGCAGCTTGTGGAGTTGAAGACCAGAGATAGGGGAGGTTGAGTTAATTCGTTTCCTCTCCCTCTCTAATTCCCTCTCTCCCAGCCTCTCGGAATCTTCTTCCCTCTCTCTCTCTTTCTAATTCTCCCCTTCTCTAGCTCCCTCTCGCAGCCTCTTGCGAGGAGGGGGGTGTATCCTTCTACCTCCCTCTCTTTTCCTCCCTCTTGCTCTATACTCCTGAGAAGGGCCTCTCCCCTCTTACTCGAACCTCTCTCAACTACTCCCCATATCTCTTATTTATAGCTAAATGAGAGAAGAAGGGTTGTTGCTAAGAAGAAGAGCTCTTTATGGAGGGGACCTTGGAAAAATCAGCAATCTGAAGCTTCCAAGATGCAATCTGATGCTCAAATCTCAAATCTAATGGTTCCATTGGCTCTGAAAGGGGGTAAAACTTCGAACACCTACTCAAAAATTTTCCAAATCACTCCTCCCCGTTTGGAGTGTTTTTTGTTGCCTGTAAATTGCAATCGCCAATCCTTGTTTTTGCATTAAATCTCCAAAACTGGCTGAAAAAATCACTTGCTTTTTTTTTACATGACACCCTATTCTAGAAGTTTCCATAGCTTTTTAGGATATTTATAATAAATAATATCCAAAATATAAAAAATATGCTAGTTTTGTCCAAAAATCTAGTATTTTTGAACCATCCATATTATGGACACTGACACCAATTACTAATATGGATCTAAACTCTTGTTCACTTGGTAACTTCCATGATGGGTGGCTATAGTCCTTGTGAATCTGGAAAAAATGTCGAGTTACGATCCTCGGGTTTTTTTAAATTGAGATCTTCTCCACTTAATGATTTTAGAGTTCTTCAAGTCCATTTTGCTAGAACTCGATAAGATTTTAAATCAAAGTCGAGATATCACAATGGAATACTTGGATTAAGCCTCCAAAGGAAACACATGTGCCATGTACATTTCTTTTTTATTTCTAGTCTTATTTTGGATATTCTTTATAGTCATGAGTGTAAGAGAGGAAGATTTAATAATGGGAAAATACTAGCTACACTGGCTAGTATATAAGGTGTTAGGGACTTGATTTTTGGCATCAGATTATAATACAAGTCTCCTTTCATCTTCATCTCCTTCTCCAAGCTCTCATGGCTTCTTCCTCTCTCTTTCTGTCTTTCTCTCTCCTTTTCTAGTATTTCTCTCTCCTCGTCACTCTCTTTCTCTCTCTTCCTGCAGTATTTCTCTCTTCTGCACTCTCTCTCCTCTTCTCTTTCTCCTGTCCTCTCCATGACAAGTGGTATCAGAGCTCTAGTTCTGATCCATTTAGTTACCTTACATGCTCAGTTACCATCCTTTTCAGTTTAAAAATCCAAGAAGCTTCAAGTACACAGGGACATGCATTAAAATGGGGGAGCATTGAAAGGCCATAGGTCAAGGACTAGGAGGACAGCAGTGAGGAGCATTAATGGAGTCCTTGGACCAAGTTTGGAGGCTAGAAGACTGGATTTGGCAGCTCGTGGGTCATTCTGGGCCAAATTTGAAGGTAAATCTCTAAAAACGGTAGTCACAGGAGTTAGAAAGATTTTAATCTTGGTTACTTTTCACATGGAGTCTTCTCTCTCCTCATTATCAAGCTCCTGCCAAACTCCCATGGAGGGGAAACACCATGGATCCTCTCTACCTCAACCCCAGTGATCTTCACTACGCCTCACAAGGATCCTAACCATCATTTTAAGCTGTCCAAAGACTGGTTTGACCCTTCCTTTCTCCCCAGGCAGTAGCCCGTAAATTTTGGCGTAGATTTAGGGGCTACAATCTGATCAGACCATGGTCATCTGTAGCTTCTTCTCCATCTTGGATTGCTTTTGCAGCTTCTAGCAGGGGTCCTTGACAAGGATAAAGCCTCCTTCTCATCTTCTTGGACTTCCTTCAACCTCTGAAACCCTAACAGGTGCAGGCCATGGATAGCCATGGATTCTTCTTCAAAACTCATTGATTCTTGAGGGCTCTTTTCTTTCTTGGTGCCAAGAACTTGTGTCTACAAGAATCTTTGAAGAAGCAAGCATCAAGAAGCCCGTACTTGAAGATGGAGGCAAGAATGCAAGCTGGACATTTGGGGCAGCCATAGCCATAGACCACGACCTTCAATTTCTTTAATTTCTCTTCAAGATTGGGTCCTGAGGCTTCAAGATTGGACTCCTTGCCATCAATGGAGCTTGCCTACCCAATTGGAAGAGCTTTGGAGCACAAGAAGGCATTATGGGGTGAGATTTTGGGGCATTCTTCTTCTATGACCTTCAAGGCATGCTGAGAACTACTGAAGTTCAACCCTTCATTCTCCCATTGAAGAATCAAACTTGAAGACTCAATTCTTGGCTGAATTTTTCATCATGGAGTTGATGGGAGCATTGGAGAGAAATCATGGGACATTGGCCATTGATTCTCAGCCCGTCTTCACCAATCAAAGAGGTAATTGATATTGAGATATCGAGCTCCACTCGTGATACGCCAGGGTGACCGTTGTATATTTATGTCACCGACTTGTCAGCTGCAGACGCGGTTGGTACACCGCCCATGAATAATAGCTACATGATAGCTATCCTTATCTACTCTAGTTCGTGGCTCAGTTAGTATGCCACCTTAGTTAGTTGAGTTTGGTTTGAGACCCATATATAGGGTTCTTCTATTTCTTTGTACTAGAGTTCTTTTGGCTTACACAACTAAGAAGAGGAAAACTGTTTCCAGCCTCCACCCTTGTGTGTCTTCCCCCATTGTGCAAGCAAGAAAGCTTCAAGCGAGACTCCTTCCTTCTCTCCCACAATCTTGACATGGTATCAGAGCCTTGTTCGTGGTAAGGAGCTCAAGAAAGCAAGCCAAGCTCGCGGTGTTCTGGTAAGAGGAGCAGTGTTGCTTTCATTTTCTGTTTTGGGAGCAGATCTCTGCAGGTAGCACAGCCGGAAATTGCAGGAGTGCATTGTCTCAGGTTGAGACGCCCTTCGCGGTGAATCAAGAGGGCAGTATATGCTGCGGGCGAGGGCTATAGCCCTCGGCGACCTTGTTTTTTTGATTTGAGGCCATTTCGGGGCCTGTTTTGCAGACGGAAGTTTTCTGCACGCACTCAGGAAAAGGCTCAGTTTTATGCTGTGCGACCACTGTTCTACAGGTCGGTGAAAAGTTACTGTAGAAATTGCATCGTATGCTTGTGCGCAGAGACATTGGGAGTTTCAGAATCATCCTTGGTTCCTGTTTATGCAAAATCGTCACTAGGAAGTGACTGTGTGGTCAAATACCACTTTCGCCAGTTTTGCAGATTTGCCCTTGTGAGGGTGAAGCTGTGTTTTTTGCAGTGACAGAATTTCTTGCAGTATTCTGTAATGGCGTCTGATTCTCTTTCACAGATTGTCACTGAAAAGCTTGACAAGAACAACTTCCAGGCATGGAAGTTTAGAATGACGAATTTCCTTATGGGAAAAGGATATTGGGAATTTGTTGCAGGAAATGAAGAAGAACCAGTTCTTCCTGATGTTCCCAATCAACAACAAATGCAGGCATTTAAAACATGGCATGAGAGAGCCAGGAAAGTTATGTATTGGCTGTCTATCAGCATTTCAGACTCTATGATTGTGCATATTCAGGATGCAAGTACGCCAAAGGAGGCATGGGATACTTTGTCAAAAATGTATAGCACAAATACGCAAGCCAGGAAAATGCAGCTCAAGCAAGAGTTGCACAATGTACAAAGAGAAAATATGAGCATCAACGACTACCACATGAAGGTGAAGAAGATTGCAGATGCACTTGCTTCCATTGGGTCGCCAGTGGAAGATGATGATTTAGTTTCCGTGACCTTGAATGGTCTAGGAAAGGATTATGCACAGTTTCGGACATCCATTTCAGTTCGTGAAAGATTTCCTGATTTTGAGGAGTTGATTGCTCTTCTAATTTCTGAGGAGCAGAGAAATGGTGGTGCATCTTCTTCAGGAGGAACTTCAAAAGAAGCTGTCTTCTACTCAAATGCTGGAAGAGGTAGAGGCAGAGGTAGAGGAGGCCGATTTGGAGGCCGTGGCAGAAATCAGAATATGCAGCAAACTCAAGAAAACCAGTCCTATGGAGGAGGACGTGGTAACTCTAGAGGCAGGGGGAGCCAAAGAGGTCGTGGTGGATGGCAAAGAGGCCAAAATGCAAACAATAATGTTGAATGCTACTATTGTGGTAAAATGGGTCATATGGCTAAAGACTGCTATAAAAAGCAGAATGACATCATGAATGGAAAACTGCAACAAGGGAATTATGCATCTTCTAGTAGACAGGGTGATGACAGAAATGAGCATTTGTTCATGGTGCAGCACATGAACAATTCTATGACAAGTGCAGAAGAAAGCAATGATGTATGGTATGTTGACTCAGGTGCATCAAACCACATGACAGGTCATGCAGAATGGATGGAGGATGCAAGGAAAATGGAAAAACCAGGATTTGTGGAGACTGGTGATGATACTGCACATCCTATTGTGCAGATTGGAAAAATTCCCTTGTCTATGCAGGGTGGGAAAAAGAAATACCTGTCCGATGTATTTCATGTCCCGAATATTACCAAGAATCTGGTTTCAGTTGGTCAAATGGTTGAACAGGGCTTGCAGGTCAGATTTAATCCTCATGGATGCTTTGTTGAGGATATGAAAAATAAAGGTCGCTTGATAGCAAAAGGAAAGAAGAAGGGCAGAATGTTTACATTGGATGCAGACATGTCTGAATTGAGTGCAGCAATGTTTGCACATGGGACCGGTGTAGTTGCAGATATTGATATCTGGCATAAACGCATTGGTCATGTTAATGTACAGCGACTTAAATCAATGCAGGCCCAAAATATTGTTGCAGGATTGCCCAAATTCAAAGTTGCAGAAATGCATAAGGTATGTGAAGCCTGTCAGTTTGGAAAACAGGCAAGGAAACCATTTCCTAGACATGTTCAAGAGAGTGAGAAGCCATTGGAATTAATTCACTCTGATGTGTGGACAACTAAAGCTGCATCTCTTGGAGGCTGTCATTATTTTGTCAGTTTTATTGATGACTATAGCAGAAAAGTTTGGGTGTATTTTATGAAAAAGAAAAGTGAAGTTTTTGGGCATTTCAAAACTCTTAAAGCTATGGTTGAAAAAGAAACAGGCTTGCAGATAAAATGCCTAAGGTCAGATGGAGGGGGAGAGTACCTCTCAAATGAGTTTGCAAAGTTCTTGCAGGAGCATGGCATAAAGCAGCAATATTCATGCAGTTATACCCCACAAAAAAATGGAATTGCAGAAAGGAAAAACAGGCATATTGGAGAGGTATCTCGTGCCATGCTCAATGAAAAAGACTTGCCAGATTTTTATTGGGCTGAAGCAGTTGCTACAGCAGTCTACATAATGAACAGGACTCCCACTGCAGCAATACATGGAATGACTCCAGAGGAGAGGTATACTGGTAGGAAACCAGATATTTCTCATTTGAAAATTTTTGGTTGCATTGCCTATGTACATGTGCCAGATGAGCTGAGATCCAAGTTGGATCCAAAAGCTGAGAAGTGCATCTTTATTGGTTACTCTCTGCAGCAAAAAGGGTATAGATGCTATAACCCTTCTACTCGTAAGTTTACAGTGAGCAGAGATGTTGTTTTTGATGAGATGAGTAGCTGGTATAGACCAGTAAATGTGATTGATGATGAAGATGCACAAAATGGTAATGCTACACAGAATTCACAGCAGCAGTCACAAAATATTAGTGGACCTGGAGCGTCCTCTAGCAGTGGTTCACATTCTTCGCCATGGACAGGCAGATTGAGATCAGGAGAATCTTCTCAAAGCAATGCAGATAGTGGTATGCAGGTATCACGAAAAGGAAAAGAGAAGGTAGATCAGCCCATGTTTGATGTGAATGCAGGTCACTCTTATGTGGATGGTGAATCCAGTGGCTCAGAACAGAGCATTGATGATGAGTTGGGTATTCCTTCTATTGTTACACCTGGAGTAAGGAAGACCAGGGATGTTTTGAGAGCACCTGGGAGTGAACCTACTTTGCGCAGGTCTACAAGAGCTAGGTATCCTGTGGATAGGCTGAAATATGATGGATTTACAGCCATTCACTATGCATATATGGTCAAAGTGATACAGGAACCAGAACCCACATCTTTTGACCAAGCCATGGGAAAAGAAAAATGGGAGAAAGCCATGGATGAAGAAATGGATGCCTTGGAAGCAAATGCTACATGGGAGTTAGTACCTTTGCCTAAAGGTAAGAATGCAATTGGCTGTAAGTGGGTTTATAAGGTGAAGCACAATGCTGATGGTTCTGTGAACAGATACAAGGCAAGATTAGTAGTCAAGGGGTATGCACAAACATATGGCATTGACTATGAAGAAACATTTAGTCCGGTTGCAAGGATGGCAACCGTAAGAGCAGTCATTGCTATGGCTGCATCAAAGGGATGGTCTTTACATCAGATGGATGTAAAGAATGCCTTCTTGCATGGTGATTTGCAAGAAGAGGTCTATATGGAGCAGCCACCAGGTTATGTGCATGCTGTTCATCCTGAGTTTGTTTGCAGGTTGAAGAAAGCCTTGTATGGCTTGAAGCAAGCACCTAGAGCATGGTCTGACAAGATAGGACAGTATCTTGTCACTATTGGCTTTCAGATTTCCAAGGCAGATTTCTCACTTTATGTGAGAAAAACAGAGAAAGGTATTATGCTGCTTGTCATTTATGTTGATGATTTGATTATGACAGGTGACAGTGATGAAGATATCCTTCATGTGAAAATGCTATTGAAGCAGAAGTTTGAGATGAAGGATTTGGGAGAGCTGCGTTATTTCTTGGGCATTGAAGTGATTAGATCACCAAGTGGGATACAGCTCTTGCAGAGGCAGTATGGATTGGACATGCTGTCCAAATATGGGATGACAGGCTGTAAGCCTATTTCAGTTCCTTTGGAGCAAAATGTGAAGCTGAGCACAGATGCAGGTGAGCTTCTAGAAGACCCTACTATGTACAGACGCATAGTAGGAAGTTTGATTTATATGACTATTACCAGGCCAGATTTGAGCTATGCTGTTGGATTGGTAAGTCAGTTTATGCAGGCTCCAAGGAAACCACATTTGGATGCGGCTAGACGCATACTTAGGTATGTGAAGTCCACATTGCAGTATGGACTATTTTATGAGACTGGGGTTCAGATACAGTTGCATGGATACACTGATGCTGATTGGGCTGGTAGTATTTCTGATAGACGATCTACCAGTGGATATGTATTCTCTTTTGGGAGTGCTGCAGTCACTTGGAGCAGCAAGAAACAGCCTACAGTTGCCTTGTCGAGCACAGAGGCTGAGTACAGGGGTGCAGCAATGGCTGCATGTGAGGTAGCTTGGTTGCATAAGCTACTTTATGATATGCATCAGTCTACAGATGGGCTAGTTGTCATTTATTGTGACAACATGAGTAGTATACACTTGGCAAATAACCCAGTCTATCATGCTAGAACAAAGCACATTGAGGTGCATTATCACTATGTGCGAGAGAGGGTTTTACTAGGTCTTATTGATCTAGTTTATGTCAGCACAGAGGATCAGGTAGCTGACATATTCACGAAGGCATTGGGCGCAGAGAAGCTGCGCAAGTTCAGAGACCTGCTTGGTGTGCAGGAATTGGGATTGAGCTCGAGGGGGAGTATTGAGATATCGAGCTCCACTCGTGATACGCCAGGGTGACCGTTGTATATTTATGTCACCGACTTGTCAGCTGCAGACGCGGTTGGTACACCGCCCATGAATAATAGCTACATGATAGCTATCCTTATCTACTCTAGTTCGTGGCTCAGTTAGTATGCCACCTTAGTTAGTTGAGTTTGGTTTGAGACCCATATATAGGGTTCTTCTATTTCTTTGTACTAGAGTTCTTTTGGCTTACACAACTAAGAAGAGGAAAACTGTTTCCAGCCTCCACCCTTGTGTGTCTTCCCCCATTGTGCAAGCAAGAAAGCTTCAAGCGAGACTCCTTCCTTCTCTCCCACAATCTTGACAATTGACTCTTGAACTCTCTTTTAATTCCATCCTCTTGTTGCTGAGCCTAAAAGCCTATTGTTGGAATAGATTCAAGTAGTCAATCATCCATTTTCTTCAAGATTCCAATGCTCACATGTTGCCAATTTAATTTCAGTCCTCTCTTAGGCTTCCTTGCATTCAGAATGATCCATTCTATGCTGAAAATTCTCACTATTGTTTACTGATTGCCTCACCCTAACCTCTTGACTTGTGATGATTATTTGAGCACAAATTAATCTCTGAAATCCATTGTAAATGAGGTGAGTTAGCAGTGAGTCACTGCTCGGTAATCCCTCTCCTTATTCCCAACTCAATTCCATGCACTTCATGAAAAGAATTACTTCCAAGCCACCATGCATAGCATGATGATTGCTTAATTAATAAATGTCTGCCATGTATACTTCAGGTGAGAAAAAATCCCGATGTCAGGTGAGGTGGCAAGACAAAAGAGGGATGACCCCCCTTTTCCATCAAAGATCCTGAAGGGGTGTACAACCCGGCCCAGGGGGAACTTTGCCCACCTCCCAGTGATCGGGAGCCCGAAGTTGCTTGCAAGTGCAGGTACCTACTTGAAGAACTGAGATATTGACTTGGCACTGATGTGTGGATGTATTACTAGCTACAAATGTATGGAAATTTCTACTGAGGATGTATTTGCAGACATGAGAATACATATGCAGTCAATGGTAGAGAATACAATGCTTGGGATGTATGGGAGATGCCTATGCATGGGAAAATTATGCTAAGAGGTGTTTATGACATGCTCAGTTCTAGAATAAGGGTACAAATAGTGAATTTGGATGGTTGGGCAATGTATTATGCCATGTGGGATGATCCTTTAGTCATGCATTGACAAGTTGATTCCTTGCAATCCCTTTCTTGACCCCCGCAGGGTGCTGTAAGCAATCTGCTTGCATTTATAGAAGTGTACCTACTCCCAAGAACTGAGTTGCAGGTCTTCCAGTGTGCCATAGGTCCTGTTAAGGACCTTGATCAGTTTTGGAGCTCTAGTTGGACCCCACAAGATACTTACAAGTAAAAACAAGTCTCCTACAGGTGTAGACAGGGTGCTGGACTGCATAGTACAACAATACTTTTCTTATTACAGAATTTTTTGTATGAAATCTGGGAGCGCATGCTTATGCTCCATTTGAAGAGGGCATCCTTGGCTCCGTCTTGAATAAAAAAGTAGGTCAATCACAGCTTCCTAGCTCAAGTTATGGGCAAAACAGTGACAAGTGGTCTAACGGGACTGCACCTAACCATGGCAGGGAATAAGGGAAAAACTAAGGCAAATGATGACCTTCAGCAAAAAATAAGGGATGCACGTTTCCCAAGGGCTGAAACTAACCCTGAGGTGGAAGATGAAGATTATTCTCATGATGTGGGGAGCCTCAACGCGCTCACTAACACCCTCATTTCGCATGAGACATGGCATGCTGAGAGGCATAGAGAATTGATGGAAGGCATTGGTCAAATGAAGGCCACTATGGACACCCTTGCTGCCCAGCTCACTAAGTGGATGGAATTCCAAACAAAAGGGAAGGAACATGAGGATAGATCGGGTATGCATGCTGAACGAGTGACGGGCCCATCAGTGCATGCATCTTATGAATATGAACAACAACAACATGCAAATGAACATGAGCAGTATGCAAGTACATATGGACAGCATGTTAATGCTTATAAACATGAAGTACCATGTCATAATGCAGAGTATCATTCCAGTGAACCTTGGCATTAGAATGGCTATTATGGGCAACATGCTTATGCTTATGAGCATCCACCTTTTTAGCAACATAATCATGATTATACATGTGAACCTTTCTTAATGGAGCAGCCCAATTCTTATGGACGTGACAATAATGGTCATGCTTATCAGTACTCTTCTAGCTTTGAACAGCAGCAAGTTCATAACTACCATGGTATCCTATATCCCAATCAGTTTCATACCTCATGATTACCCAAATGTAATGATGAGTTCTTTTCAAAGTGTTGATGATGAAGAAGAGAGCAATGAGCAAGCTAGACAACAAGACTGGGATAATGAGCAACATGATCAACAAGAAGATGAGCAAGAAGACCAAGAAGATGTACAAGAAGGGAACGCTGAAGAACAAGATGTACAAGCTGGTGACATCTTAGCTGCTAATGAATCACATGAGGCACTCACAGATGTAGATGGTTATATTGCTGAAGGTTTTAGACTCTTGGAGAAACCTCATGATGATATTCTTGAGCATCAGTTTACACTTAATCAAGGTTTACAATAGCCATTGAACGCATTTGATAATGAGCACCTTGATCATGGTTACGATGACTGGCATATGTCCGATGATGATATAATACATGATTTGGGCATACATGAATATGAAGATGGCATTGTGCTTCCCTATGATCCAGGAGATTATGGATGTGATTATGGACTTGATTATGGGGATACTTCATTGTATCCATTTGATCCGGGTGGATTGGAGTATGTGGTTGATGGGCATTCTCTTCTCTTGGACAATCATTATGACGGAATACCTTTTGATCCAGGAGGTTAATGGATTACTTGGGATCTCATTTAAACAAGCATCCATCTTTTTTTTGGTAGACTCTTTTGGCTGAAGATTGGTTATCTATGGTCATATTTTAGTGCAGGGAAAATTGCCCATAACTCATTGTTTTACACCAGATTTTACTCTGAACTTTGAACAACCAAACCCAACCTACATGGGCTGAAAGCACTTACCAAGAGCTCCATTTTGATGTGTAGCATGCCTCGATTGGAGTCTCCTACATAAAGTTATGGCAGATTTACTACAACAGGGCCCTGTAGTAAACAACTTGATGTCTACTATCTACAACTCGCATTTACTCAAGATATTTGGGTCAAAATTTCATTTTTTATAATTCCTCAATAAGGCCCATGTCTCGTACATACCCCAATGACCTATCATACGCAATAATACCTCTTCATTCATTTGTATACCCCTGTAATAATGCAACAGAGTAATACTTTGATCTGCTCCTGCCCAGTTATCATAAGTGCCCAAATTGTTTTTGAGGGCAAAAACCTTCGGGTGGGGATGGAATGTAAGAGAGGGGGATTTAATAATGGGGAAATACTAGCTACACTGGTGGCTGGTATATAAGGTGTTAGGGACTTGATTTTTGGCATCAGATTATAATACAAGTCTCCTTTCATCTTCATCTCCTTCTCCAAGCTCTCATTGCTTCTTCCTCTCTCTTTCTGTCTTTCTCTCTCCTTTTTTAGTATTTCTCTCCCCTCGTTACTCTCTTTCTCTCTCTTCTTGTAATCTTTCTCTCTCTTCTACGCTCTCTCTCCTCTTCTTCTCTTTCTCCTGTCCTCTCCATGACAATGAGGATCTAAATAGTTGAAACACAACTTCTACATATGTACTCTTGCAAGCTCTTTGCTTGAGAGTAACCCTTTAACCTCTTTGAGCTCCTTATATTATCATCCTTAATGCAACACTAAGTTCAATGGCTTTTAACATATTATTAATCACTTGTGTGCCAAAATAACAAAGGCCTTGGCATTTTGAGGTGATCCTCTAAACAAAGTAGCTCCAAGAGCAATACTATTAGAAGCAAAATGTTTCTCTAATATCATCCTTTAAGTCACTAGAGAATTGAATTCTCTCATATCAAGTAGTGCATATACATCAAGTAGATTAGTCATGATTTCATCAGCATACATGTTTGTAAGCTTGTCAATTTGTGTACATGATGGTGAGGACTTAATATGATGCTTTGGAGGACTTTCTTTGTGGGGTGAAATAGCATCGAGGCTTAACTTGATGGTTAATTACCTTGCAGCTAAGCATGCTTGGATGCTAATAGTACTAGGATAGATGACCTCTCAATAAGTTTTTTCTTTAAGAAAACTATTAATACTCATGTGCAATTAACAGTTCCAAAGAATCCTTTGTATACTTTCTGCCAAAAATGCCAAGGACTATTCCTTTGTCATTGCCTTGGTCATAATCTACAAGAGGACATTGTTGTGCAATCATTGATTGTGCAAGCATCAATGGTTATGGGGGCAATGCAGTCCACATATTGGTAATCACAAAGACCTCGCTCTACTACTAGTGTCATGTTTGCATGAAAGCCACAAGCTTTTGTAAGAATATTAGTTTAGAAAAGCTCGGCCAACCTACATCCACTCTAGATGATAGCTTATTTTGGCACTAGGCTGGTAACTTTAGGTGGAATTATGGTATCTATATTTAAATTGATCTTAGTGAGTCCATTCACACTAATCACCCATTCTTTGACCCTTTGGCATGTATACTTTTGTGCTCGTCCATTGGTATCTTATGCCGTAATGAGGCTATCCCTTTATCCCTTAATCTCATCAATGCCTTAGCATGCTAGTCCATTGCTCATTGTTGGCATTATTGTTGAGCTTTCTTCCAAAATCTATTTGCTTGGGACCCTTGCCTTGACAATTCCAATGCAAATTATATGATTAGAAAAAAATTAACTTGTACATGATTGGAAAGCAATGTACCAAATAACTCATATGATGAAAGCACAAAGTGCATCATTAACATATTAGAATAAGAATGAAACTAACTTGTATAGGATTGGAGTGCAAAATACATGATTGAAACTCTACAATATATTCAAGATAATACCTTTAGATGCATAAGTATGGAACAATTGAGGAGACCTCAAAGTTTTTAAAAATACATTTGTTTACAAGGAAATTGGCTCAGAGATTACAAAAAAAAAAATTGTTACAAAAACTATAATGTTCCTTGAGGCTTTACTCATTGGCATTTGAAGGTCCAATCACATTGGTGCTTGAAGGGTCCACCTCATTCAACAAATTCTCTTGAGATAAGTTTTGGGTGAGCACACCAAGGAACAACTAGAGAAACTCAAACTCACCATTTTGTCACTATTTAATTAATTCACTTCATGTAGATTTGAGCTCTTCTAATAAATCAACATCATTATGTTGTGCCTTGTCTCTTTCTCTATAAAGCACAACAACTTGCTCTATGGGGTCTTCCACAAGCTTATTTAGGAAGTCCAGAGAAAGCCTCATGTTTGGCTTGTACCATTTTCATGGGCATGGTGTGCTTTGATACTCAATTTTCTCTTCATGCAATAGCCTTTGCATTAGCTATTCTTAAGCTAGTGTCTATGTTGATGGGCTTGTCCATCCAATTCGGTTTCCTCTTCTCTAATATATCATGCACCTAGATTTGTTGATATGAAGTCAAGTGCTTATTATTATTTATTGCCTTCTCAACTTCAACAAAATGTCTAAGAATGAGGAGGTTTTAGAGTAATAAACCCTCTAAATTTGGTTGTTCAAATCCAATCAAAGAGGTCAGCCATTAAAATTCCTCCATTATTTAATCCATGTCACATGTCACCTCTTCAGTCGTTTTTCTATTGGAACCTGTGAATTTTTGCATAGCCGAGATTTTTGTACCAAAACACATTTATTCATTCTTCTAGACTCATTTCTTGTGCCATTCTCTATTATGCGCCTACTTTTCTTCTGTATGATATTATCACTTGGTTGATTTTATTCTACTAATATGTCTAACAATACCTCTTTAGGTAAGACGTACTCAAGAGCACACAAATATAAACTTACAATTCAAATAGATCCAGTTTATTCATCTTGGAGAAGTATACATCATCAAGAATTATTTGACAAGGATGAAGCTAACAGGTTACGAGTGGAAGGAAAAAAGCACATAGATTTGTAGATGGATAGAAATATCCATCCCAAAGACCCTTCAACAAGTAAACCTCCTCCTTTTCTCAATATTCACGACTTCGTAAGATATGTTGGAGATGGTTTTGATGGAATGCTTGGGTATTGCATACAATTACGTTTTACATCTTTTGTCTGTACAAGATAGAGGCTTGAAATGAGAGAAGCATTAACAACTGCACAAACAACTATTTCTAACCTATGAACAAGGTTGATGTTCTAGAAAACACTAACAATTTCTTGCAATAAAATTATTACACTCAAAAGAAACTCCATTAGGATTTACAGAAAGAAAAAGACCACTGAAAGGTATGTCTAGCTTATGTAAATGAGTTCTAAAAAGGAGATTAAATCTTGCAAGAAGATTTGTCTCTAGTATTTCAGGCATTGATATCAAAGAGAATGAGAAGCGAATCTGGCTTTTAAAAGAAACTATGAATGAAAAATATATCTTAAGGATTGTTCGATCACCAAAGAATGTAGATTTGAGATATCAAACTTTGAAAGAGTTAGTGAAAGACTTGAAAGGGACTATGAAACCAAATAAAGTAGTCGAGACATATGACATAGTGGATATGCATCTAGTCTGCCTTGACCTCTTGTAGTTTTAGTTGTTAGGATAGCCATGAATAGTAGGATCTCAAATGTATTTGAGGAGAATATTCATATTGAAGGATCTATGTCCTGCTAAAAGTAAAAATCAAATGTTGCCTTTGGATACAATAGATTTTATAATATTTGGATTGATCTTAAAAGAGTGCAAAGTGCAATGGTCCATATATAAAAATTTATTTTGCAACTTGAACACTTCTATGAATTTGGAAAACGTTCAAGTCTCATTTTTTATTATTTAAAGCATTGGACTCAAAAAAACATGCCTTCAAGTCACCCAAAGCTACCATCTAATACATAATTGGAAAACTTATGAAAAATGGAATCTATTGAGCTATTGAACACCAATTTCAGAGCCATGATGTGAGAGTTATAGCAAAGAGAAAGTTTTGACCATGAGTTCTAAACTTGTGGGAAACTTTCAAACTCACTAATGGCATGTGGTGGCATTTTAAAGTTTGTGCTAAAGCTTGACAAAGTGTAGATTCAAAAAGGATAAAATATTGAAAGAGTTAGCATTTGTATCATGAATAAGACACTAGAATATACTAATAGTTAAGGGACATGAACAACATCTTAAAATTCAGTCTGAGATGGATATCTAGTGAATTGGTGAGTTGAAGTACCAGTTGAAAGTCATCAAACCTTGAAATGGTTGTTCTCTCATACATGTGTTCCTTATATTATCAAGTCTCAAGGTGAAGGAAAAACATTAAGAGTTGATGGGATTGGTGGTTTCAACTAAAATGGCATATCATTGCTAACTTAAAGACGATCAAATGTATGCTTGGGATATGCAATGGGACCAATACAAAATACCCTTGCATTTATTGCATGAAAGCATGGGATCTAAAGATTGGAGGCATTTGACTAGTAAGAAGAATCCCAAATAGAGAATCTGTAGATTTAAGAAAATTCAAAAATAAGAAGGGCATATAGGATCCTATTCTTTCAATCTCTCTTAGGAATGTTCATATTTATACTTTCCATGTAGAGATTATAATAATTGATAAGCTTATGAGATTGCAAAGCCAATATCCTTATCGGATGAGTGCATTGATAAATGTGAGGTATTACTCTCAAGAATGGGGTTTCATGGAAGAAAAATTTAGTTGAGAAAGGACCCCAATAGCTTCATAGAAAATAAGAGATGTCTTAGTAGATGTCTCTATGGGAGGTGCAAAGACCAGAATATTTCTCAGAAATCACAATGGAAAACAAGTAAATGCAGTATGTGAGTGTTGGAGAGAGTTGTGTGAGATCACAACAAATGTGACTAGCACACCCTGAGTTGCATTTCTACAAATGGAGGTTTGGGACATCTTGACATCTTCCTAAAAGTGCTCATGAAACAAAAAATGTGGTTCGTGTATCCAAAAATGTACATATCTTCAATTACAAATCTTATTCAAGCAATCCAAGAAGCATGGAGGAAAAAGGATATTGCTTTCTATTTAGAAAGTATCCAACTCTAGAGGTAGAGTAGTTAGGTACATAGCCAGAAATTTGAATGGCCAACGTCTTTTCAAGAAACATTACTTTGTGGGCATTGTATTGTAATCCTGAGTAGCCAAGAACCCTAGTTGTAAGAGCTTTTATACAAAGAATGGTCCATGAGGCCTCCTTTGAGAAAGTGCCATGTAAGATCAAAAAGTATGAGAATCAATTCTAGCAAAGTAGTCTCCAAGTGCAACATCCTTGACAAAGCCATCACTGATCCTTGATCCTTTACCTATTCCCAAGAAATTATCCTCATTTGCAAACTCCAATTGGAGAAAAAATAATAAGATGAAAAGGAGATATGAGAAAAGGAAATGTAAAATATATCTAGATATTCATGAGAAAGAAATAAAGCATTACCATGTAATTCTCATTATTGACTAGTTTACTTGGATTCAATAAGTTAATTGATGATGTTTCCTTGGTGCCTTTAAGTTCCTTAAAATACATTCGCAGTGTCTTTCAAACTTGAAAATCTTGAGTCTGTCTTGAAGCTCGTAAAACTCCTCATCAATAATTTGTAATTCCTTGTCAACATCTTTTGCTTTGGTCAAATATATAGATAAGGCCTCAAGTGCATCGGTGAACTTATTATCAAACATTTGTGTATCTAGTGAGAGAAATTCATCTTTAGACTCGTGTTCAACATCAATAATGCCATTAACATTTGCATAAGATTTTGCAATAACTGTTAAACATAATAGTCATCTCTCAAATTAAAGAGCCTTTAGATGTTAGACAAGAGCAAGTATTCATCGTCTTTGATTGGAAAGGTCGGCAGAGAGAGTAATAAAGCTCGAGGATGACGGGAGGATGACTCAAATATTTCAAGGACCTCATCACTACTTTCTTCAATAATAGTCTCTACTTTGAAATGAGCAACATCTAGGTTCTTTGCAATAGATGCCTCCATTTGAGGATCAACCTGCTCCTCCATATCTTTGTCAACCTCATTATCCTTGAGTAGACGATAGTTGGAGGATCTCATTGTCTCCATATTTTTCTCATCAGAACTCATGGGATACTTCACAAGGGAATGCAGAATGAATGCAATAGGCTTCACCATACGCCTATATTTTCTTGGGTGGTATAGAGAGCACACAATATTTGAATTGCAAAACTTCTCCAAAGAATGCATTGTACACTTTTTTGTGAGTGGTGTCTTCTCTATGGGTGACTTGCCGCAATAGGTATATGAACAAAAACCTTTTAGTCCACTTGCACAACTGGGCCTACTAAATCTTCAAACTTGTTATAGTTCTCCATGCAAAAGTCTTTACAATAATTAACTATACCTGATCAAGATATTTAGGATTGAACATGTCCTTGGCAATTGGAAAAAATGATAGTTCAATGTTGCTTTGAATAAGGAAATCCAAAAGCCTCTCAAAGGGGGTTATTTATGTGATTTGAGTGAGGCCTAGGGTCCACAATGGTGATTTTTCTTTGCTTGGTTGAGTCCTCCTTGAAATTCTTGCACTTCATGTGGACCCTAGAGAATTGGCAAAAAGAACATCTAAGACAATGCCTGCCTTTCTCTTTACTGACTCCTTGGATGCTGTGGAGAAGACACCCCTCTTCTTTTTTAGACTCACAGCCTTGGTAGATGAAAGAGGGAGGGAACCTAACTCTTCAAACATGCTTGCAGGTTGCTAAAATGCAAATGGTAAATGAGAGAGAAATATCTCGTAATGGCGTGAGGAGTGGTAGTGCGAGATCCAATCGATGCACCAATTGCATTGTAACGAAAAGTGGAGGATTGTTAGAGTTCAAAAAAATGGCAAAGGTAACTATGCCACAACAACCTGAGGAGAAACAATTTGAAATTTAGTCCTTGCACTAGTCGCCGTCATGATGGACAAGTCAAAATGCAATGATAGTAGAGACCCAACAAAGGTAAGGGCCATGTACACACAAATGCTAAATCAGGACTAGTTGTAGTTAGAGGAAAAAAGCTAGACAAAAGCTTCATTGGATGTATTTATAGTCCATTGTATTTGTTGGCAAAAAACTAGCCATTGGATGAGATGGTTGGACACGTGGCAAAAATCTAGCCACTGAACTCTTTCGTTGGAACTAGTCATTTGAAACCCTAGTTCATCCCATGAATAGAATCTTGACATGTTGCACACTATATGGAAAAGTATATAAGATTGATTTTTTTGCATTAAATCATTCATAGGCCCCTGGCTTGACCTTGTTGACTCTTGCCTTGGAAGCCTCGAGTATCATCCATCACCCCCATGTGACGGCTATTTCCACAACACATCCACAATGGCATGATCCTATTTGTCCATCCCCTAGAACCACAACTCATTGCATGATAGCTATTTCCCACAACATGTCCGAAGAAGTGGCACAACCTTACTCATCCACTCCTTAAAACCACATCTCGTCGCACTATGATAGCTTGCTCCAATCATGTTTGCAATGGCACAATCCTATTTGTCCAATGTCCAGTAGCATGTCTCTTCATGCCATGACAACTTCCTTTGCACTCGCCATCCATGTCCGCAAATGTATAAATATGACATCCTAGCTAGCACGATGAGCTTCACTCATGTTGCAATAGCCTTGGTCCGCAACAGTGTGATTGTCTCTTTCCATTCACCTCTAAACCTTCTCACACTACAATGATGGTTGCCCCTTCCATCCTCTTCCTAACTTCTCAATTTTTTCATCCTTCTCTTGGCAATTTCCAATTTCTAGAACCAAGTAGACTTCAAGGAATGAGTATATCCAATAGCCACAATCACAAGCCTCTAATGTTTCTTTAGAGCATCTTGGCTAGTCTAACTTCCCATAGTACCTCAAGAGGTTCCCATTGAGATTCCAACTGAAACATCATCTTCAAATGCTAGTCAAATACTAGCTTCTCCTTGTTCTCAGGCTTCAACCCCTCCTCTTCTGCTTGGCCAAGGAGAGCTGTGTTGCTTTTGAGGCTGGTGAGCCTTCAGTTATGCCAATTGAGGTGTTGGGGTAAAAGGCCTCTGGGCCTACCCGTGTATACTGTGACCGCCCATTCTCTATTCATATATAATATGATAGTGCAATAAGGCTGTCAGTTCAGTTGGACAACACCTACATTGTGTATGCTCTTCTCTCCCGCATCTTCCTCTTCTCCTTCTCCACTGCCATTGCATCCCCTTCAACTAGTATCAGAGTGAGTCTTCAAGAGCTCAACCCGGCCTTCCACACGAGGTATGAGATCTTCATTCTCACTCAGTTTTTAGCTCAATAGGGTTTTCACAGGTTGTGGGCAGCCATAGCTCACACCTCTTGGAGCTTCCTTCACCTGGATCTTGCTTCGAGCCTATCAAGGTTTGCTGAGGCTTGGTGTAGGCATTCTTTGGCCCCCATTTGTGTTCCCTTTGGGCCCCATTGTTGACACGTGGGACAGTAGACCCCTCCAGCCAGCTCACGTTTTTTTTTGCGCCTATTTCAAAATTTGGCCCAAAAATCACTCTTTTTGTCATATCTCGGGCATTCGGAACCCAATTCATGCAAGGTAAGAGTCTAACTTAGGGTTTTGGCATGCTCCGGACATGATGGTGACGTCAAATTTGCCAAATTCTAATGATAGAATATTTTACAACAGATTTCAGGTCTGAGATAGCATGTATTTGTATGCCTATGGCTTATGTGATGCTTCTACTGATGTCTATTGATACCGGATCACTTGTGGATGTTATGCCTCTTATGTGAGACGCATTTGGAGCTGATTTAGCTCAGCTATTGACTATTTTGAACAATCCCAGATCTATCCAAAATAGGGCAGCCACCTGTTACTTCAATTTTATGCTTACAGGTCTTAGCATTTGATGCCCGATTGGTGCCTATACATACGGGAATATATGCCTATGGTTTGCCTATGGATTTGAGCTTGGATTGAGCACTGATTTGCTCAGTTTACAGAGGTTATATGCTGCTAGAAACTTCAGGGCTGAAGTTATTTATTCTACTATTGGGTTATGCCTATTGGTCAGGGGTGCTCCCAGCTACTCGGTATGATGTCATGATGTATTTGGACTATGCCACATGTCTTGTTTATGCTCTGGAATGATTTTGAGTTGAGATTAGAGCTCGATTTTGGTTTGATTGTTACTTCTTTGTGGCTGGCATTTCAGCTATGACATGGTTTATGCCTAGACTACCCAGTACGGGTTATGATGTCTTGGTGAATGCTTTATGCTTTGGCTGTGGATGGCAGTTGTTTGAGCTCGTCTCGACATTCATTTGAGTATTCCCTTGAGCAGTTGGACATTGACTTGGATTTTTCTGTTACGACTTGGCTTTTTCCGTTACGACCTTGGATGCTATATGGGATTTGATGCTCTGATTATGGATCTTGGCTATTACTTGGATGCACTTACAAGTATTGAGCAATGAACTGCTCCCTTGTTTTGGCAATTTCCTATTGAGCTGTGATTGCTCGTTTGCATTTGATATGCAAGATACTAACTAATCAGGGGACTTGGATAGTGCTTGGGATTTACAGTTATGGCTTTCTTGCTCCTATGTTGTTTAGCTTCTATGCTAGTTGGGCTCCTGTTGCCCATCCATGTTAGAGA
Organism: Lygodium microphyllum; assembly: GCF_053477565.2. Lineage (NCBI taxonomy): Eukaryota > Viridiplantae > Streptophyta > Polypodiopsida > Schizaeales > Lygodiaceae > Lygodium > Lygodium microphyllum. The sequence goes on from NC_141141.1 coordinate 25,286,060, forward strand.
GCATATGCTATGTATGCTTACCCATCTATGCACATGGTCTACTGTTGTATATCTTACAGAGCCACTTATTTGGATGCTGTTGTATAGATTTTTGGGCTTCACCTGGAGCTTGACTCTTGCAGGATGCTTTGCCACTTGTTAGTCTTTACTTGACTTGGATGTTCCTTGGTGGCATGATGTATTGTAGAGCTATGCGTATGCATATGGTTATGGGTTGATTTCGTGGATATACTCTTATGACAATGTCTTATGCTTTGCTATACTGTGGTTGGTTATGTCATGCAATTGGCTACGACTCTTCTTCGTGTGGGAGCTTTTGCATCCTTGATTGATGCTTCCACTGATGTACTAGTAGATGATTGTCTTTATGAGCAGGTTCCCTATGTTGGGACAGCCCTCGATTGCTTGAGCTCCGTGGATGCTATGGATAGCCCTATTCATGATGACTTGGATTCCTTGTCATCCTCTACAGGTTCTTCTACTTCAGATGTTGTTTGCTTCCATTGTGGGAAGCTTGGGCATGTTCAAAGAAAATGCTTTAGACGGATTAGAGAGAAACAGAGACAGAGACGGACTCGACATGAGCAGAGAGTCAGCGATGCACTAGGTATTACCACTCTTTCTAGTGGTGAGATACATGCAGTTACCCATGATGATGCAGTTGAGCATATCCTCTTGTCATCTAGTTTCCCTACAGCTTACTTGCTCAATGATAAGGCCCATGCCTTTGATTGGCTTTTCGACTCTATGGCATCTTGTCATGTTATCCCTCATAAAGCATGGTTCTCTTCTTATAAGGAGGTTGATGGATGTATTGATATGGGCCTTGAGTAGACTTATGCTATTGTTGGTACAAGAAACATACACCTAGCTTTGCCTAATGGGACTTCTCTTATGCTCAGGGATGTTCTACATGTTCCCATGCTCAGTAAGAGCTTGATTTTTGTCAGTCAGTTGCATGATGCAGGTTACTCTATTCTCTTCAGGATAGGTCATGGAAGATCTGTCATGGTTGCTTGGTTTTGACCAGAGGTTCTCAAGTTGGTTCTCATTACCCAGTGCATGTCTCTCATGTGGGAGATTCTATGGTTGCAGTTATCCGAATACCACATGCATTGTTATGGCATTATCGCCTAGGCCATATGCACCACAGAGAGATGGAGATCTTGTCTCGTTCAGACTCATTGTTGCCTCCTATGTCACTTACAGATCTTGATGCTTGCCCTAATTGTACTATTGGTCCTTGTAGAGTCCCCTTGGCTTATGGTGATCATATGAGGCATGCCCCTCTAGATCTTGTCGATTGTGTAGTATATGGACCTATGCCTTCCCAATCACTTGGTGGAGCGTCGTACTTTGTGACCTTTGTTGATCATGCTACCCATAGTGTTTGGGCTTTTCCCTTGGTTTAGATTGAGAATGTTGCAGTTATGCTTGACAGGTTTATGGATTATGAGAGTCGTGCTCTCTCTCTTAGCTTTCGAACCTCTTATCAGTAGTATGGCCTTGATCTCTTGTGCCCACGGTATTATGGGATTGCTCATGGCATGTGTCTGACCTTACAGGCAAAGGTTGCTTCTATGCTTACCACAGCTGGGTTGTCTTATGGCTTTTGGGCTAAGGCCCTTATGACAGCAGCCTATTTGGTTAACATGATGTCGTGCTTGACCTTGAATGGTATTACACCCCATGAGGCATGGAATGGCATGTAGCCCTCCTATGATTACTTGAGGATGTTTGGCTGCCAAGCATCTGTACATATGCCACATGAGCCTATGTCACGTAGATGTATCCTCCTTGGTTATGGAGATGGTGACTTTAAGGCCTGCAGATTATGGGATTTGGATGCCCAGCAGGTCATACGCAGCCGTCATGTTGTCTTCTATGAGACGCAGACACCTCTTAGCCCTCTTGATGAGCATTCAGTATGCTTTATGGCTAATTTTACAGTAGCTACAGTGCCATTACAGCAAGTTGTTTATGCTGAAAATGAGGCACTTATTGGCCCAAATGGCATAGCTATGCATAGCAGTTAGGGTTAGGATGTTGGTGGTCAGTTGTTAGACCCCTTGTAGGCTCATGAGAGCTATTTTATTGTAGTTTTGCAAGCTAGACAGCTAGCCATATGTCAGTCTTCCGCTTCGATGAGGCCACATGTAGTCTTGAGACCTCGTTGGACGAGTGTTCGGGATGTTGGTCCTCTTTCAGTGATTGAATTTGGAGAGTTTGACTGCTCTCCGCTGTCTTATATGCGCCATGTTGATGCTATGCGCAACTCTGATGCTTTACAGCCGTGCACTGATGAGTTGTGCTTGCTTCATAAGAAGCATTCTTGGATCGCTCCGTTGTATGGAGCTATGGGATTGCTTATCTCCTAGATGTCATGGACTCGGGGATGCTTGACTCTTCTTCTGCAGAGGTTCCCAACACTTCTTGCACAGCTCGCTTTCTGATTGGGCGTTAGGTGAGATGTTATGATTCCTCACCTTGTCCCTTTTTTTTTTCTTTTCTTTGTTTTCACTCCGCAGCCACATTGACCTTTTAGTAGGAGGTTGTTGGGGTAAAAGGCCTCTAGGCCTACCCATGTATATTGTGACTATCCATTCTTTATTCATATATAATATAATAGTGCAATAAGGCTGTCAGTTCAGTTGGACAGCACCTACATTGTGTGTGCTCCTCTCTCTCACATCTTCCTCTTCTCCTTCTCCACTACCATTGCATCCCCTTCATGAGAAACCTTCTAAACCAACCCCCAACCAAGAGGAAAAGGAAGTCAAGGTGGTTTTACATGCAGAGGTGCTTTAGAGAAAAAAGGAAAGCCCAAAAAGAAACTAATCATCTTATCCCAAAGGCCACATTTATCATAGTGGTCAAGGATATATCAAATAGATTGTCCAAGGTTGCCACAACTGATAGACTCCAAAGGAAGTGGCAACTTTCAACTATTTTATATTTTCAAGAGGCTATAGAGGACTTCATCATAGATTCTATGAATGATGCTTACATTACTGCTACTCATGCACATAAGGTCACATTGATGAACAAGGATTTCAGTATGGTGAGTAGGCTTAGGTATAGGTTTGACAAAGTGTTGAAGCCAATGCCCATATTGGTTATAAAGCTTTTTGAAAGGTGAGAAGGATCGAAGCTTACACGCGAGCTATGGCGGGAGAGCAAGAGCAAGAAAGAGAGAGACAAGAAATGGGAACTCCAACAGTCACAATGTGTGACCGGGCCTTCCTTTATTCAAAGTGTCACTAAACGAATAAAGAATAAAGTGACGTGACGGGCGCCCGCCACCTGCAGTGTGCAGTGGCGGGTACTGTCAGTGTAGTAATACACGGGGCGGCACGGCGGAGGTGCCTTTACCCCATATCTCCTTGCAAGCCTCAGTGGCTGCAACATACTCGGCCTCAGTGGTAGACAAAGCCGTACACTTCTGAACCCTGGACATCCAAGAGATAGCCCCTCCAGCATAGGTGAATACATAGCCAGAAGTGGACTTCCTACTATCTGCATGTCCTGCATAATCGGAGTCAGTGTACCCCACGACCCCTGTATCCTGGCTGCCATAGCAAATACACATATCTGCTGTGCCCTTCAGGTACCTCATGATACCCTTCACGGCATCCCAATGTCTGCTGCCAGGTGTAGCCATATAGCGTGCCACAACACCAACTGCATGTGCAATATCTGGACGAGTGGCTATCATGGCATACATCAAACTGCCCACGGCTGATGCATAAGGGATCTTGGCCATCTCTGCCCTCTGCTCATCTGTCTGCGGACAATCGGCCTGTGATACCTTCACATAAGAAGGTAATGGACAGCCAATAGGCTTTACGTGCTGCATGCGGAAGCGCTCAAGGACTTTATGAATGTACTCCCGCTGTGAGAGATACAAAAGTCCCTGATGCCTATCGCGCTTAATGCGCATCCCAAGTATATGTGAGGCCTGTCCCAAATCCTTCATCTCAAAGCTCTTCTTTAGCTGAGATTTAAGAGCATCTAGCTCATCATGAGCTTTCCCTACTATCAGCATATCATCAACATAGAGTACCAAGATAAGCAAACTGCCATCACGGGCTTTCTTCGTGTAAAGACACGGATCCATAGCACTCCTGCTGTAGCCCTGTGACTGCATAAAGGCATCAAACTTATGATACCATTCCCTAGGTGCCTGCTTCAAGCCATACAAGCTCTTCTTCAACTTGCACACTAGGTGCTCCCTGCCAGGTTCTGCAAAGCCCTTAGGCTGATCCATATAGATCTCATCATGCAAGTCCCCATGTAGAAAAGCCGTCTTGACATCCATCTGATATAGATCTAAGTCAAGCTGTGCAACCAAAGCCAAGACTAAGCGCAGGGTGGTCATCTTAACCACAGGAGAGAAGACCTCATCAAAGTCCACACCATGTTCCTACTTAAAACCCTTTGCTACCAATCTAGCCTTGTATGCCGGCTTGGGGTGTCCAGGGGTACTTTTCAGCTTGTACACCCACTTGCATGGCAAAGCCTTCTTGCCCTTAGGCAAGGCAACCAAATCCCAAGTCTCATTCTTATGCAGGGAGTCTATCTCAGACTGCATAGCCCTCTCCCAGGAGTGACTGTCACCCCTGCGCATAGCCTCATCATAAGTAAAAGGCTCTCCTGCATCTGTAACCAAAACATAATGCATAGAGGGCTGAAATCTGTCAGGTGGACGTCTATCTCTAGCAGACCGTCTCACCGCAGGCTCTGCTGCCTGTCTAACTACCTGTCCAACATCTTGGCCCTGTGGAGGAACTGCTGCAGGCTGTACTACTGGCTGTGCTGGAGCTTTAGGCTCCTCCTGAAAGATCACTCTACGGATCTCAACCACCTTCTCAGGCTGCCTGTGCATCTTGTCTTCATGGAAGACGACATCATGGCTGCGTACTATTTTCCGCGCCTGCAGATCCCATAGGCGATAGCCCATCTCTCCTGACTCACCATAGCCAAGGAATATGCATTTAATGCTCTTTGGATCCAATTTACTCCTCTTGTCCTTGGGCACATGGTAGAATGCCTCACATCCAAAGACACGGAGATGCGCATAAGAGGGTGGCTTACCAGCCCAAACTTCCTCTGCAACCTGGAAATCCAATCCACTGGAAGGCGATCGGTTTATGACATGCACTGACGTACTAACTGCCTCAGCCCAAAAACTCGGGGGTAGGCCTGCATGGCTAAGCATAGAGCGCACACGCTCCTGAATAGTCCTATTCATGCGCTCAGCCAAACCATTCTGGGGTGGGGTGTAAGGGGCAGTCAACTGACGCTTAATACCCCTGTCATCACAAAACTGCTCAAAAGCATGCGAGACATATTCTCCCCCATTATCTGTCCTAAGGCATTTCAGCCTATACCCAGTCTGGTTCTCAACAAGAGCAAGCCATCTCTGAAAAACTGCCAAGACATCGGACTTCTGCTTTATGGGATAAGCCCACACTTTCCTAGAAAAATCATCAATGAAGGTAACGAAGTACTTCGCGCCACCCATAGACATGCAAGGCATAGGCCCACAAACATCGGAATGCACCAATGCCAAGGGCTCACTCATGCGTGGCCTACCCGATTTCTTATGCGTAGACCTATTCTGCTTACCATAAAGACAATGATCACACGAGTCAAAACATGCATAATCCAAAGGCGGAAGATACTGCAAACCAAATAACATTTTCATTCCTTTCAAAGACATATGCCCCAAACGGGCATGCCAAAGTGATACATGTGGGATAGAGCCCACTGCCAAAACATGGTCTACAGAAGACCCAGATACAACAAGAGGATAGAGGCTGCCAGCCTTGGCACCTCTAGCAAGCACAAGTCTGCCTTTGGTAATCTTCCAGGTAGAATCCCCAAAACAGACATGAAATCCTGCATCATCCAACTGTCCTGCAGACATAAGACTACGCGTAAGCGCAGGTACATGACGTACATCCCTGAGCAAAAAGGAACTGCCAGTGGAAAACTGCAACTGAATATCTCCACAGCCCACAATATCAAGAGACCTGTCATCTCCAAGTTTGACTGATCCAGATACAGTACGGTAAGAGTGAAACCACTCACGGTAAGGCGTCACATGGAAGGACGCACCTGAATCCAATAACCAGCACTGTGCATACATACTAGGTGTCTCAGTCAAGTGTGAAGCATCAGAAGAACTAGCTGCAAGTATAAACTCATCACCACCATCGGACTCTTCAGTCTGCGTGACATTAATTTCCTCAATCTTGACGTTGGACTTCGCAGGTACTATGCTGCGATCAGAGGACTTCTCCTGCACTTTATCTTTTCCCTTATCCTTGCGCTTCTCATTGCGCAACTCATGACACTGTGGTCTAATATGGCCCTTTTTCCCACAATGATGACAAGTGACATTTGCATTGCGTCCACGCGACTTGCCACCACGAGATTTAGACCGACCCTTCTGCGAGTCACGGCCTCGGCCATTACCACGGTCATACCTGTCATTCCTGCCTCTAACTGTCAAAGCATGACTACCACGAGAGGCATCCAAGTTTTTGCGATTCACCTCTTCCTGAAGAAGAGCACTCTCAACATCTGCCAATTTTAGAGTAGCACTAGAGGCACAAAGAGCAGTGCGGAATACATCCCATGACTCATTCAGAGTTCCAAGCAAGAAAAGAGGAGTTACTTCCTCTCCAAAGGTGATATCCTGCGAAGTCAGGTTCTTCAGTATAGCATGGAACTGGCTCAAGTGAGCAGACATAGTCGCATTATCCTTCATGCGCAGATCCATAAGCTGCTTCAACCAGTACATCTGACTCGCCGGACTTTTCTTATCATAAAGATTCTTGATCTTATTCCATAGATCCCATGCACTCTGTGCTTCCTCAAATACATTATAATGTACCTGTTCAGTGAGAGACAATACAATCGTGGACTTGCATAGCTCATCAAGTTCAAGCTAGTCGTCAATGTCCATAGTTTCAGGCTGCTCCCCACTCAACCGAAGTGGCTTAATCTGAGATTTCTGCACCAAAACCTGCCATATTTGACTCTTCCAGTAAGAGTAGTTGGTACCATCCAACTTTGTAATGTTAAAGATGGCACTATCATGCGAAGATGACGCCATTATGCAGGCTGGAAATGCCCAAACAATCCAAAACTGCTTGCTGTTTTACTACAGAAACTGCCCAAAAATGACCAAAATGGGGTCCAAAGGGTGAGCAAAGTGTGCCAAAAGTTGCTGCCCACTTAGTACTAGGTGCGGTACACCAAATCAGGATATTTCAGCATGAAAAGTACACCTCAGTCCACCAATAACTGCTTGCTGTAATAAATTGCAGGTATGCAGTCTAGAGAGCAAACTGTCCCAAAATAGGATCCAATGTCAAGCAAACAATGCTAGGTCCAAAGCCGGCATGAAACGGACATAAGCAAGGCCAATGACAGTGAAAAGAACATGATCTCAACACCAAGCATGTCAAAATAACATCTGCCAGTGAAAGGCACACCCCCAGACACTCTAGGCAAAGTGTTCCTGTAACTGCCAAAACCTGACACAAATAGGTATCTGCTCAAAGAGAAAGATCCAAATATGAGACTCAGCTCATAAGCATCCTGTGAACCAAGAGTACATCAATGCATATCCATAAAGATCGGAGTATGATCCCAAAGTCTCAATGTGTATGTAGCTGCTCAAGACATAAACTGCTTCAAATACATGTAAGTGCTCCAATAGCATGCAACTGTCAAAGGTCAAGAAAGCATGTAAAATGCTCCCACTAGCACAAAAGGCGTACAAAGCGAGCTCAGAAGCTCAAACAACCCAAGAGAAAGCACCAGTGATAAGTGACCCTGTCAATGCATCAAGCGCATCCGAGAGAGCATGACATACATGAAGCACCGGTCGTATTAACCATGAAGCAATACATAAGCCCAAATAAGCTCTCGGTCAACTCAATGACATCCAAATAGCAACCAAGATCAGTGATCAAGTAAGCCGGGAATGCTCAAATACATCCAAATCCAAGCTCCAAATGTCGGTATGGCATACACGAACCAAATAGCATATGTCACGAACCAAAGCATGTAATGCAAAAGCCTAACTGTCAAGCAGAGACATGAGGCATAGGCGGTCCACGAGCATGCCGAGTCGGTCCAAATGCCAGTGAAGACGGAGCTAATGCGAAGCTCAAAAGCATCCCATAATCTCATACATATGCTCCAAGTCGTCCCCAAATGTCAGAGATATCATGCCAAAGCTCAAAGCATACATCCGGTATCGGTAGGTAAGTGCCAAAGCATGTAAAGTACCTTCAGCCCACTGTTATTCCAGCATGTATTTACTGTTCTAAACAGTAGATTTCAGCCCCAAATTCAAGCCAAAATCATGGTCAAACCAAATGCATGAATAACCCCTTCCAAGCAATGAATAATCCCTTCCAAGCTCCCACAAAACCCAGCTTCCAACAGGCAAAGTATATGCCTTGGGCTTTGCCCATAGCCATGAAATATTGCAAGAACCTCGCCTAAGTTCTGACACGCAAAAGGAATACATGAAATCCATCCCCATCTTCATCCTCACCCTCACTCTCCATTAATCTTGCAGTAGAGCACAAAGAGCAGAGAATAAGAATCAAGAAAGAAGTTGTGCCAAGCGAGAGAGAGAGAGAAAGGACCGTATGCATGGGTTGATAAAGGAAGAGAGAAGTTACAACTTCCTCAACCACCCATAATCACGACTGTTCTTTCCTTCTTTCTTTTCTTTATTCAAAATGAGAACATTTACATGATTTTTGAACCTTAGGCTTAGACTTTCAATTTTGTGTATACATGGCTATATCTTTGAGCTTTATAAACCAAAGGAAGAGAGGTTTTGTATGCATTGGCATTAAAATGTGTAGACCCACTAATGAGCCAACAACATTTACAAAATATGACATTAAGCATTTTACAAAGATGTGTATGCCAAAAATTTTGGATAAAAGGAAATATTTTGTCGATGAAGAACCACATTCTTTTAGCCTTTTTGGTGATAAAATCGGAGGCTATCATTCCTCCCCCACTTAGCTTGTGAGCTCCCGCGAACACTTTGAAAAGACACAAGTATGCCCACAATCTTGAGCCAAGGAAGGAATGAGAAGCACCACATTGAAGCACATTGTCTACTAATCCATAGGAAAGACCATGGATTAATTTCCCCGAAAAAAAAATCGATCTTGTAGTATACCCTCGCAGAAGATAAAACTTGAAGAGCTCCACCCGATACATGCAATAGTGTATATCTGCCTTTCATTAGTTGAGCTTTAATGTATTGCCTTTTAGTTTTGTGGTGTATAGAAGGGGTGAAGGATCAGCAAAAGAAATCAACGAAGAGGACGGAAGCAGCACGGCAAGATGTCGACTTTTCTTCTTCTTCTTCTGTTTCACAAAAAACCTGCCTCCTTCTTTTTTTTCTTCCTCTTTGCAAAAAAAAAAAAAAAACTGTGTCATCTTCGCCTTCTCAAATATCTGCATCATCTTCATTCAACCATTGTTTTACATTGTTGAAGCTTTCCTGATCTGTAACGTGATCTGTAATGTCATAAATAATAATAATTCCATGGGCTCCTCTGTAGTAGTTGCTGGTTTTATCGTCTCGAATCTTTCTTGCCCAGCAGTATCCCAAATCAGCAGCTTTATTGTTTTCCATCCAGTTCTATTGTGTGAATTTTAAAGTCAACATGAATAATACTGATATAGCATGACGATGATGCTGCAGCAGTCGCACTGGTACAACAGCGCCAGCGCAGGGAAGCTCCACATACCCGTTCGAACTCGTGCTTCCGCCTTGAAATTCCAATCCCTTCTCTACTTCCTTGCTTGAGTCCATGCCCCCTGGCTTTCTTTTCTTGCAGCACTCATGGCTTAGTTGCTCCCGGCAAACGCACCAATGAATAACCCCTTCCAAGCAATGAATAATCCCTTCCAAGCTCCCACAAAACCCAGCTTCCAACAGGCAAAGTATATGCCTTGGGCTTTGCCCATAGCCATGAAATATTGCAAGAACCTCGCCTAAGTTCTGACACGCAAAAGGAATACATGAAATCCATCCCCATCTTCATCCTCACCCTCACTCTCCATTAATCTTGCAGTAGAGCACAAAGAGCAGAGAATAAGAATCAAGAAAGAAGTTGTGCCAAGCGAGAGAGAGAGAGAAAGGACCGTATGCATGGGTTGATAAAGTTACAACTTCCTCAACCACCCATAATCACGACTGTTCTTTCCTTCTTTCTTTTCTTTATTCAAAATGAGAACATTTACATGATTTTTGAACCTTAGGCTTAGACTTTCAATTTTGTGTATACATGGCTATATCTTTGAGCTTTATAAACCAAAGGAAGAGAGGTTTTGTATGTATTGGCATTAAAATGTGTAGACCCACTAATGAGCCAACAACATTTACAAAATATGACATTAAGCATTTTACAAAGATGTGTATGCCAAAAATTTTGGATAAAAGGAAATATTTTGTCGATGAAGAACCACATTCTTTTAGCCTTTTTGGTGATAAAATCGGAGGCTATCAATGCATACATCCCCAATACATCCGGGTAGGAAGTAGACCGCATACGGGCATCAAACAAGGTAACCGGAGTAGAGTATAAGCAACAAATGCTAATGCCAATGGTGCTGCCCTGTTTTCAGCCTGTTATGACAGTTTATGACAGTCCCAAATCTGAAGAAATCAGCCCCGAAAGATCAAGACCAATACCCAAAGCTTGAATGACATCAAACATGAAGTCTATAGCCCTCTTGATCAAGGTAGAGAGTAAGAAGCAATGGCCAAGTGTGGAGCTGAAGTAGATGAGTGCTCACAGCCTGGAAAAAATGATGCAATCTGCCCTGTTGGTGCTGAACTTGCTGCTGCTCCACATGGGCTGAAAAGGGGGTAATGGGGGGCTCAATGATGGCCCAAGGTAGGCACATACCAAGCCATGAAGGCCCAATGCAAAGGGGAGGGAAGATATGAGCTATGGAGCTCAAGAAGAGTGGCTGCCCTTTGTTCCTGCCCTATTTCAATCTGAGAATACACTCAAATGCCTGCAAATGCTGAAGCAATACCTCAAGGGCAAGGCCCTGATGAAGCTCAAGAAGGCCAGGATGGAGCTCGGGAAGCCGAGGAGAGTCGGGAGCTCAAGAGGTCGGCTATGGCTGCCGGGATGGAGACCCAATGCGTGAAGCGAGTCGATGCGAAGGTCGGGAAGCACCGAGTCGAGCTCGAGCAAGAGAATGCCAAGCTCTGATACCAGTTGAAAGGTGAGAAGGATCGAAGCTTACACGCGAGCTATGGCGGGAGAGCAAGAGCAAGAAAGAGAGAGACAAGAAATGGGAACTCCAACAGTCACAATGTGTGACCGGGCCTTCCTTTATTCAAACTGTCACTAAACGAATAAAGAATAAAGTGACGTGACGGGCGCCCGCCACCTGCAGTGTGCAGTGGCGGGTACTGTCAGTGTAGTAATACACGGGGCAGCATGGCGGAGGCGCCTTTACCCCCAACACTTTTGAGATCCTCAATGTTCCCCCAAAGTTGAGAAAGGTCATATAGCCTATCATTGAAGATGTTACTCACTTATATCCAACTAGAACTGCAACTCAAAGAGAGACTTCCTTGGAGGAGAAAATCAAAGAGAAGGTTAAAAGTGAGGATGTTATTTGCAAGAGGAAGATTGATGTTGTTGGCCCAATTAATTGTGAGAGGATGGGCAAGGTATTTGGCCAAATGGTTATGAATGTCTCTCGAGATGCAAATAAAGAGGATTACCTTAGCATATCTCTAGAAGACAAGACTATGCTAGAGAAAAAAGATATATAGCTATCAAATTGTGTTGTTTATTGTTGTCTAAAGTATTAACAGTATTTTGAGATGGCAGCAAAAGCACAAGCGTCAGACACTATTTTTTGGTGGATTATTATTTTGTGGAACTTCATTGTATTATTTTGGGCACTTGTGCATTATTTTGTACTCATGGACATCATCATATTATCATGGATGTATTATTTTGTGAGAGCCGTCGTGCACATTATATTTATCTCCCATAGTTATATTTGTTGCACCCACAAGTGTTGCATGGGTTGCGCACATGGATTTGTGATTAGATTAGCATAGGCTTGATCTATTTAGGCTAAGGTTGAAGCATGCTTCAAGGATTGACCGGGGCCTAGATCCCATTAAGTGGGTAGGATGCCCAAGAGAGGGTGCAAACCCTAATTCACTGTTGCACAAACCCTAAATGCAAAACAGAAAAGGAGCGCAAACCCTAAATGCAAAACGAAAAAGGGGTGAAAACCATAACCCTAACCCTCATTCTTGGTCTATATAAGGGTGGTAGGTCTCAGTTGTATTCACCCCTTTTGGCACACCCATGCTGTAGAAGTTCTGTCAGTGTGACTACTCAAGCTTTCTATTCTATTTCCATTGTGCTGAGAGTGACTGAGAGGAAGAGAGTGAGAGGTGTGTTGAGCGGGGGACTAAGGGAAGGTAAAGCTCTTCTCCATCGTCTTGTTTCTCTTGTATTCTCTACTAGCTTTTTCATGACTTGTTGGTGTGCTTGGTTGTGGATGCAAAGGAGCAATGGAATTGGATCGTGTTGATCATGGTCATGGAATCATCTTCGAGCCTTTGAGAAACAAGGTGAGAGATTGTCATTGAAGTGAGTTGCAACTTCTAAAATAATAGAAGTCCATCCAAAGTTCCAATTGTTGGTGCATTAGGCTCAACATTTTGGTTCCGTTGCCGGGACTTAGGACGATGCAACCACAAGGTCCTCACACTCTACTGCGTGGCAGAATAGGAGACTTGTGCATGGGCGTGGATGGGATTCCCATCATCTGCATTTGTGGCTAGAATTCTGAAACCCATGTAGCTAGGTTAGGAAGGCCGAATATCGAAAGAAACTGCTTCATTAGATTGAGATTGTTAAGATATGAATTGTTAGGGTAGGAAAAAACACAAAACACAAACTTTAAAAAAACACACACACAAAACATAAATCTCAAATCTCAAACCACAAACTCATACTCTCCTTGTTAGATTTCTTGCGTGGCAAGGTTGTACATATGCTATTAATTTTTTTGTCTTCTTGGAAAGCTTGCAATTTGTCTAATGGTAGAAGTATTAGAACAAGGTAGAAAAGAAGGGGTGAAGGGAGAAGAGATAGGAGAAGAAGAAGAAGAGATAGAGATACCATTACTTCGATCATACATCCCACCCACTCATCCCTCACTCACACTCACACATTCTCTCATAATCACCCTTACGCACTCCCTAGGTACCACTTGTACACTCACTTTTTCTACTCTATCACTCACACCATTCGCACACATTCTTATAGGTGGGCACTTAGCATGTTGCATTGCATGAATTTAAGTAGAGGTTCACTCTTGTATTAGGCATTAGGATTCACTGTCACACTAATGGCACTAGGGTACACTTGGACTAGGCACTAGAGTTCATTCTCACAAGTTTACTCTGTCAGTTCACTCTCGCAAGTTCATTCTCACTCATGAGTTCACTCTCACAAGGTGATTTCACTCTCATGGAGTTCACTCTTTTGAGTTCACTCTCATGAGTTTATTCTCGTGGACTTCACTCTTGCTCTCACTAGAGTTCACTCTCATCGAGTTTGATCTCGTGGAGTTCACTCTCATGTGCGTTTGTTCTCGTAGAGTTCACTCTCATCGAGTTTGATCTCGTGGAGTTCACTCTCATGTGCGTTTGTTCTCGTAGAGTTCACTCTCACTGGCTCATTCCCATAAGGTCGTTCTCATGCATCCCACCACCACCTTCACTCACTCATATCCATAACACTCACATCTCACTTATCCTTCACTCACACTCACACCTCACTCATACTCACTCAGTCACACTAGCCAATCACTCCCGCACTCACTCACACTCCCACTTACACACACGCACTATGCCTCAAGGCTCACTCATGTTAATGGTATTTTAAGATGGCAGCAAAAGCACAAGTGTCGAACATTATTTTTTGGTGGATTATTATTTTTTGGAGCTTTAGTGAATTATTTTGGGCACTTGTATATTATTTTGTACCCATGGACATCATCATATTACCATGGATGTATTATTTTGTGAGAGCCGAGCTCACTCCCGTGCACATTGTATTTATCTCTCGTAGTTGTATTTATTGCACCCGCAAGTGTTGCATGGGTTTCGCACATGGATTCGTAATTAGATTAGCATAGGCTTGGTCTATTTAGGCTAAGTTTGAAGCATGCTTCAAGGATTGACCGAGGCTAAGGTTGAAGCATGCTTCAAGGATTGACCAGCCTAGAGCCCAGTAAGTGGGTAGGACACCCAAGAGAGGGTGCAATCCCTAATTCACAATTGCATAAACCCTAAATGCAAAAAGCAAAAGGGGTGCAAACCCTAACCCTAATTCTTGATCTATACAAGGGTGGGAGGTCTCAATTGTATTCGCCCCTTTTGGCACATCCATGCTACGTAAGCTCTGTCAATGTGACTACTCAAGCTTTCTATTCTATCTTTCCATTCTATCATCTTGCTTCCATTGTATTGAGAGTGACTGAGAGGGAGAGAGTGAGAGGTGTATTGAGTGAGGGACTGAGGGAAGGTGAAGCACTTTGCCATTGTCTTGCTTTTCTCATCTTCTCTACTAGCTCTTCGACTTCTCATGGAGTTCACTCTCGTGCAAGGTCACTCTTGAAGAGTTCACTCTTGCTCTCACTAGAGTTTACTCTTGTGAGTTCACTCTCATGCGAGTTTGCTCTCGTAGAGTTCACTCTCGCTAGCTCATTCCCATAAGGTCATTCTCGTGCATTCCACCACCACCTTCACTCACTCATACCCACTCGCTCACACTCATGCCTATACTCACTCACTCATATCCACACTCACTCATATCCATAATACTCACATCTCACTTATCCTTTACTAACACTCACATCTCACTTATCCTTCACTCACACTCACACCTCACTTATCCCTCACTCACAATAGAAGTCTATCCAAAGTCCTGATTGTTGATGCGCTTGTCTCAACATAAGGTAAGGTTTTTTATTGGCTTTATGAACTTTTTAAAAGTACCTTGCACTTTCAATCTCTAATTTGGGTCTTTTTTCCTATATAGTGCATACATTGCTCCTATTAGCAATGAAATTGCAAATAACATTTTCATTATTGATCCAATTTTCTCTATGGATCTTTTTTCAAATTTTAGTTCATATATTGCAAATTTCCTTAGGTTTTTTTATAGTGCCACATACACATATATTTTTTCCATATGTTGAAAGGTAAATAAATCCCTTATATACATAGTTACTTTTTGTGATTTTTTTCATAGTTGTTACTGACTAATTTTTTCTTTATAGTGGACATTACTGTCTGATCTACTTCAATATTGTTGCTCAAGAGGTCACTTATGAATTCTCTTTCAAGAATTTATGGCATGGTAAAAATGTATTGTAAATAGTATTCCCTTGTTTTTTGGAATTCTTGCAGGTAGTCCTTATTGTTTCCTAACAAGTTTTCACTTCCAATGCTGCTAGTCTTGTTACCACCTACATGGATGCCACATTTGAAGATATTGCTAACTTTTCAAGTTTCTCCTTTAAGAGGTGCGCACCCACTATAGAATGGTGCACACAATTTGCAGATGGTGGAGAGTTATCTTTAATGTTTGCAAGACAATAGATTCAAAGTTGCTAAACGTAGACAGGGTGAATAAAAGTATTTTACCTTTTGCTTTTAAGTTAAAATTCTATTGTATTCTCAATTGAGTTGTTTTGTGCTTTATTTCAGTGCAAAGATTACCCCAAGTCATATATGTGGTGGATAAAGGGAAAGATGTATTGAGTCAATTTCGGATAGGGAAACCACACTAGTGGACCTCGAGTCCCCTCTTCCTCCTAAATCTTCCAAGGGCAAAGCCAAGAGACAAGTGCTAGTTGTAAGTCTCCAAACTAACTATGTTAGATTAAGTAGAAAATTAAATCATGCTTTGGATGTGTATGTTAAAAGCAGGTGAATAACTTTTCCAACACAAGTGCCCTACAAAATGGTGGACCCGATAAGTCAAGTGCTTCTCAATAGAAATCAAATAAATAGAGCTAATGAGTAGGATCCATGTCTTAGAACTGGCTTAACACTATTTCAGGGGCTAGGTAAGATTTTTCGTTATGGATAGAGGAGTTGACATTCTACTCCCCCACATATCTCGCTCGTATTGAACCAAGTACACTACAAGCCCATTTTGACCTTCAATCAACCACACAAGTTTTCTCGCTTAGCTTGATGTTACATTGTTGTTAGAAGGTGACTCAATTGAGTCATTTAGATACCTAAGCTAGCCACTTCCCATGCAAGATAAACTCATGAGTGACCTAACCGATTAAGCGAGTGAGTTTTTTAGAATTTGGGTAGTATTGCTTAGCACAAGAAATTCAATGACTATTGAACAATGCCCTCTTTAGTCCCATTAGAGTGAGGGACATCTCAAAGAACTCTCTTATTATGGCCTACATTGAAATACTGATGTTTTTGAGGTCAATAGAAAATATTAGCTATCCCCCATGGTTTTGCCAAAATATACATATTTCTCAAGATATTTGGTTATGTTTCCATGATGAAAAGCATTTTTAATTATTGTCTGTATGGTCTCTATTTATTTCAGATCCTCTCTACATTATCTCAAGGATGAGGTGTTGTTCAATCTTTCATTTATATGTGATGATATATTCAGAGTTATTAGCTTTGGTATACCACATTATAGAACATGGAGGAGGAGGAGGAGTGGACAAGTGCCTTTATTTCAAAAGGTGTCCAAAGCATATAATAAGATTGGAGAAAGAATCAATTTCATGACACACTCAACTTGCTCGCTTGAGTATGTAAGTAGATCAATAAGATTATTATCAATAGAGATCTTGACAAGCTCTATGTGCTTATCCTCAATCACCTCTCTGGTGAAGTGATAGTGCACCTCAACATGCTTGGTTTTCACATAAAGACCAAATTGTGTACCAAAACTAGGTGGCACTCATAGAATTCAAATACAAGGTAGGAGTCATACAATTGGTAGTACAAACATTTATAGACTCATCAAGATACAAATATGAGAGAGAGAGAGAGAGAGAGAGAATGAAACAAAATGATTTATTAACATTTGCAAAAGTACAAAGTGGCCTATGAGACCATGAGTTGCAAGCATTTGTGTGATGATACTATTGCATGAAAAGAAAGCAAGTGTAAATGAATAGTAAATGAAAGCTAATAAATATAAAGTTGAAAGTTAACATAAAGCTTGAGTTGATACAAGATGAGACTATCTGGTTGTATAATCCTAGCCAAGGTAGCCCAATAACAACGGGGCTATTTGGGCAATGGATCATGTTGAAGGCTATATTTGATACAAGACTCCTTAAGGTAACTTTTATGGGTTGAGTCTCATACCTTACATCAACCAAAGAAAAAGGTCGAGCATCAATTACTTTTTCACATACTAGCTTTGCTTCCTTTAGAAGTTGTATACCATATTACTCTACAAACTTCTTGTTGATAAAACAAGTTGTGGCTCCAAATTGTAACAAAGCTTGTCCATCTATCTATCTTCCCTCCCAGTAAATCTTTATTAGTAACATAAAGTTAAATATTAGAATTGCAGATAGAATGATATAATTTTTTGGTTTCTTCAAGCTTTGTCTAGCCACATGGTCTCTATTGAGGCTAGATGTTGACCTTTCCTGATAGTGATGGAGTAGTGGTGCCATGAATTCTCATCCTTCCTTTGTTAGGATAATATTTAGCTATGTGTCCCAATTGGCCACAATACATGCATAATCCATTAATGCACCACCTTTGTTTTCCTTGAGTTAATTGCTTGAACCACATCATATCAATTTGCATAGGTTCTACCTCAAATACTTGCTCTTCTTGGGTGGTTGGTCTTCAAAAGTCTTCATCATGCTTGAACTCAAAGCGGCTCCTCGATGACTTTCTTATCTTATCTCAAACGGGTGGTTGTCACAATGAAGTACTTGAGAGATAAATTCACAAAGTATATGCACCTTTGGCATGGTGAGCAAAAGATCTTTGACATGAATTTTCAATCCCCAATGGAATTTATGACATATGATTTTTTGATGCCGAGAAGTGCTTTAAAATAGCCAAAAATTATGAATATCCGGGGAAAAATAGACTTCGTTGAAGGTAGCGGTGGCAATCAGTATGATTTTAAGCGGCAATGCCCGAAAAGTACTTTTCTATGGGGGAGACTGGAGCTACTTTATCAAAATTGGAGAAGAGGAAGATTAAACAGCAGGCATTGAAATTTTCCTTGATCGCAGGAACATTATATCGGCAGGGTGTTAATGATATCTATTGCCAATGTGTGATGCCTAACAAGGTTCCCTTTATTTTGGAAGAGTGCCATGACTCTGCTTGTGGAGAGCACTTTGCTAGGCAGTTAACGGCACAGAAAGCTTTAAGAGCTGGATATTGGTGGCCGTCCATCTTCCAAGATTCCTTTGACTATGTCAAGAGATGTGATACTTGTCAAAGGCATGACAACAAAGAGAATAGGAAACGACCACTTACACCTATCATGGCTATCCTTCCATTTGAGAAGTGGGGCATTGACTTTGTGGGTCCTATCACCCCGTCGTCTACTACTCAGAAAAGACACATTATAGTAGCAACTGATTATTTTACAAAGTGGTCAGAAACACGAGCGACGAGACATGACAATGCAAAAGAGACTATCAGTTTCCTGCTTGAGCAAATTATCTACCGATTTGGTCCGCCAAAAGAAATAGTATCAGACCGTTGAAGTCACTTTTTAAATAAGTTGAAAGTGCCAATAAGTAGCTTCTGGGTATCCTATCCAAGATAGTCTCCAAAAAGAAGCAGGACTGGGATATAAAATTATATGTGGCGATTTGGACGTATAATACGATGTTTAAACAAGCCACTGGCCACACCCCATTCAAATTAGTTTATGGGGAGGAGTGTGTATTGCCCTTAGAAATTGAGTCGCCGACCATTAGATTCGCAATCAATCATTCTCTAGGTGATGAAGATGCCCTATTTGAGCGATTTACGACTATAGCCCACTTAGACGAGCTCAAATTGCAGAGTTTATTGCACCAGGAGGTAGCTAAACATCGGATGAAATAGTTGCATGATCTGAAAGCGAAAAAATATACTTTTAAAAAGGGGCAGTTAGTTCTATATTACGATGCGCGTAGGGAGCTGTTTCCAGGGAAGTTGGAACCTCGATGGGATGGCCCCTACAAGATAGTTCGAATAGGTAAAAATAAGTCCATAGTTCTATTAACTAATCTACAAGGAGTGGAATTTAAGAATAAGGTTAATCTTAATAAGATTAAACCTTATTATTTCTAAGTATGCTAACGCACTAAATGCATTGCAGGTCCATACTGGGGCTGATTGGAGACCTACAAGAGAGCTTAAATTGGTTGATGGGGCGGTTAATCCCTTATTTGGAGCACCCATATCTCAAGCAAAGATATCATCAGGGGAGGCTTATCTGGTGGAGCAAGGGATATAAAGTGATTGAGTAAGAAGATGGTACCTTTGTGTGGGAAGCCATCACTGCTTACAAATCTTGACAAGCATCCCTGTTGAGTTTAATGAAGAAGGTGCGATGGAGCCGTCAGTTCATTCTTTAAATATGTTGAACTTTGACTATCATAATTACGAATAGAGGAGTTCTTGATGGCTGGCTTTGTAAACCCATTATGGACATATACATTATACTTTGATGGAGCGTCCAGGGGCCCTAATAGGAAAGGAAGTGTTGGAGTAGTTATCCGAGATCCCCGACGTAGAGTTACAATGAAATTAGCTGCTTATCTCGAGGTAGAATTTACTAACAACATGGCCGAGTATAAAGCTCTAATTATGGGATTGAATATTGCTAAGAAAGGTGGTATTAGGTGGTTGTTAATAAAAGGGGATTCCCAGCTGATCTTAAATCAACTCAATGGGACATATACAGTCCAGAATCCTCTCCTTCATATGTAACATTGAACTGATATTACCCTACTTGATGAATTTGAGAAAATATCTCTTCAGCTGATTCCACGTTATTGGAATCAATTTGCGGATTCCTTGGCTAATTTTTCTTATGAAGATGACCTCTTTTTCAACTGTGGTCCTAGTCCGGATGTTGTTATTGATAATGAGACAGGACCTGGTTGCTTATGGGTGATGTTATTAGACCACGCGTTATATGGCTGGCGATGGTTGTTATGGGTAATGCAAAGAGTAGCCAAGACCCATCTACCACCATTATCTTGGACCCATAGGTTTATCAGAAGACATGTTATGCGTATGCCTCTTGCTACATATGCAGGAGGTATGGGCCATAATTTGATGCATTTAGTTTAGGGCTGAAAGCCCTATTTTTTCGCTTGGAATGGAGCGTATTTCCGTATATTTGCCTTCTTCCAAGGAGGGATCTCTATGAGCTGTTTTGTTTGATTCCATTAGGCCAAGAGGGCCAGTTGCTTTAAGTAGTTAATGTTTGATTTCTTTAGGCCAAGAGGGCCAGTTGTTTTCGCGTTTTAATCATCTATCTCTTTTGGCCAAGAGGGCCAGTTAAAAAGGGGTTTTACCCATATAAAAATAGTAAAGGAAAGAAAGAAAAATCCTTGAGCATCAATTACTTTTTCACATACTGGCTTTGCTTTCTTTAGAAGTTGTATACCATGTTACTCTACAAACTTCTTGTCGATAAAACATGTGGTGGCTCCAAATTGTAACAAAGCTTGTCCATCTATCTATCTTTCCTTCTAGTAAATCTTTATTAGTAACATAAAGCTAAAAATTAGAACTGCAGATAGAATGATATAATTTTTTGGTTTCTTCAAGCTTTGTCTAGCCACATGGTCTCTATTGAGGCTAGATGTCGACCTTTCCTGATAGTGATGGAGTAGTGGTGCCATGAATTCTCATCCTTCCTTTGTTAGGATAATATTTAGCTATGTGTCCCAATTGGCCACAATACAAGCATAATCCATTAATGCACCACCTTTGTTTTTCTTGAGTTGTCAATTGCTTGAACCACATCATATCAATTTGCATAGGTTCTACCTCAAATACTTGCTCTTCTTGGGTGGTTGGTCTTCAAAAGTCTTCATCATGCTTGAACTCAAAGCGGCTCCTCGATGACTTTCTTATCTTATCTCAAACAGGCGGTTGTCACAATGAAGTACTTGAGAGATAAATTCACAAAGTATATGCACCTTTGGCATGGTGAGCAAAAGATCTTTGACATCATTTTTCAATCCCCAATGGAATTTATGACATATGATTTTTTGATACTGATAAGTGCTTAAAAATAGCCAAAAATTACGAATATCCAGGGAAAATAGACTTCGTCGAAGGCGACGGTGGCAATCAGTACGATTTTAAGCGGCAATGCCTGGAAAGTACTTAAAAGAGCCACGTGACGGTAGTCGGAGAATTTTCATAATCTTTTGGCATGATAGACGAGACCCACGGAGATGCCTAGCAGTGGAAGACTTCAAGACGGATGCCCATGATTTTTCAGACCAACAATCGGACACCGGACGTGGAAAAGGGAGTGCCCGGGAGACCAAAGGCCAAAATGGCAAGTGTGAAAATGGACTTTAGGAGAGCCCAAAGGGTGTGACCCTTTGAGGCTCCCCTTAAGGAGCCCAAAAATAAAAAATGTTGGGGGGCAGGGGAGGTTGCGTTTTTTTTGCCGCCTGAAGAAGAAGAAGGCACCATGGCTAGAAATGGAGGAGATATGGATTATGGCACCTACAAAACAACCCCCCCGCCCCTCCCAATTGATCTCATGGTTGTTCTCCTTCCTATCTTCGCTCTCCATTGCCGGTCTCTGCTCATCAATTGGGTGCATGGTTGTGGAGATCAAAAACCAGTCTTTCTCTCTCCTCCCTCTCTCTCTTGCATAGAGGCAATTCATGTGCAAGAAATCAAGAAGAAGAGGGGCTGAAGGATGCTTGTCCAGCTGTGATCAGATTGCTTCAAGATAAAGAGGAGGTTGAGGAAAGAGGTTCAGCACTGAAGAATGTTTGTTGGTCGGTTCATGGACTTCCCAAAATAATTATTAAAAAACCCGCGACATGCAAGACACGCAGTATGCTTCAATTTTACAAAGAATTTTGATTGTTTTTTGTGTTTCATGGTCCAAATGTTGTTCATATGCAATGAACGTTTTTTTGAATCTTGTTTGCATCATGTTTGAGGGCTATAACTATAAAAATGCAGAACCCATAATGATTTAGAGCTGTTATTAATTTTTTAAAACTCGCAAAATGTCATTTTTCAATGGAAATTAGTGGTTTTTTCCGATTTTGAAAGGGGTGGAAATGGAATAAAATCAAAGAAAATGTTAAGTTTCAATCAAAATAATAAGCCAACACGAATAAATCAGAAAATATCTATTTTTCATGAATAATAAATAGGAAAAATAGCAAAAAAAATAGAGAAAATTGGGATTTTCGTGCTCAAAAAATATGGAAAAATAAGATTTATGTGCGTGAATGTTGGGCGAGGTTAAAGCATGAGTTCAAGCCTCATTTTGGCCTCGTCCTTTGTGTTATAGTATGTGTTTATTATTTTTTACATTCAAAAATGTTACAAAACAACCATTTACACATATGCACCACAGCAACACCTAAACGATTTGGGGGGGATAAAGTTTGTGTGACAATCTAATTGTTGAAAAGATACAAATTTTGATTTTCCTCTTTGTGCATAGAATTTAGGGATCGTTCCATAATTAAATATAGACAACTAGTAGCACGAAAGTTCCGATGCTAGTCCCTAAAGCAACACAGCACATAATGCTTAGTTAAAATTCATGAAAGGGCTATTTTTCGCACCTCACATAGCTGGTTTTTTAATGATAAAATGGTTGTGCACAATCTTCATACACCTTGCATCAAGCATGCCACGTGGTATCTCTTGGAATGCATTGCACTTGTTTGATAAACTTTGACCAATGCCAAGAGGACAGGGAACCCAAGCTATAGGTTTAGACGGGTGCTTCCATTGGGGAAAGTTTTGTGAGGCAAATCAAAATCTCCTAGAACTCTGAATTATCAAAGAGTGGAGTTTGTGCAAATGTTATATGTGTTAGCGACGCATTTTGGGGCCAATCCCCGAGGTGTAGGAATGTTGCAGTGGAGCCGTGGCAATCAGCTTTTTCTTCATGCTCCTTGACTTTTGTTTTGCTCCTTATCCCTTTTGCCAATGTGTGGTACTTCTCTTTTTGCTTCAATCTTCTTGACACAGTCGTTTTGCTTCATGCTTTTACACGTGAGTACATTGATGGATACATAAGCTTTGTTTGACAAACTCTCACACATGAGATGAATTTTGGGATACATGGTTTTTGGGTTTTCATTTGGCATTGGATTTCCTTTTGAGCTCTTGTGCAAGCAAATCATTTCATGCAGGAAGGTCTTACTGCGAATATACTTGTGCAGTGTCTAGTCCCTTACAAGAATAGGAGTTCAATAGAAACTGTAATCACAAGTAACCTCTTAGGAGTTTTGATAACTAATTATTAAACGTATTAACAATCCATTCTTTTAGTTCAAGCCAAGTTGAGACACATATAGTGTGAAAGTTAGTTAAATGTGAAGGCAATTTGATGATGTAGTGTGAGATGAGTAGGCTGGCTTGAAGAGATAGAGTGTGAAATAGGCTTGTGAATGGAGTTGTTTTGGAGAAGGAGGTGTGAATGGGCTTTATAACACATTGATTTGGGAAGTAATTCAGTGTAAAAAGGGTTGAAAAGAGGGGAGAGTTTTAACGTTAGTAAATAGGGTTTTAGTTTTAAAAAGAAGAATAATGCGATTGTGAACCATACGGCAGCTTCTGGCGCCGTTTTCGTCTCCTCCTCTCGATCTGATCTATGGGCATCGATGATGGTATTTCCAGTCTCTCTCCCAATTACAAGAGAACGCTCGCAAGAGCATGGTTACGAGGCAAGACTCAACACAAGACAATACTATAGCAATAAAGGGTTTGTAGCCCATGATCCTTATTTATACCATAGCCTAGGGAGGTTACATGGAATACATGTCATTACAAGAGGATACCACATGGCATGACATGCACATCGACACATGGCATGTTGACATCAACAATGATATGAGCGATGATGCAAACATCTTCTAGAAACTTTAACTTGCATATAAACCAAGGGCTGCCCTTTCTTGAGCATTTATTACATCTCTCTCTCTCTCTCTCTCTCTCTCTCTCTCTCTCTCTCTCTCTCTCTCTCTCTCTCTCTCTCTCTCTCTCTCTCTCTCTCTCTCTCTCTCTCTCTCTCTCTCTCTCTCATTGTAAACCATAGGATGTCATAATATGCAAAATGCACCACTTGTTTTGCTCAAAGCATAGTTAGTCCACTTTGTTACAAGCAAATATATTTACCTCATTAGAGAATTTTAGTGGTAAAAAATGGGCCCTCTAAGAAAATATAACCTTGAACTTTCTCTCTCTAGAAAAAGAGCACATTTTCTCTTTTTTGGGCCAAAAAGTTCACATCTGTACTATATGGTCGAGATACTGAATCAACTTCTTCCCTAAGGTGAAACAACATCATTAAATGTCCCAAATTCAAAACTTTCAAAAAGTGAGAGTTTCTTCTAAAGCTTTTCCTGCTTCTGTAGCAATGGTGCAAAATCCACCACATGTAGGTGCAATGGTAGATACAAACTCACAGAATCCACCATACATAGGTGCAATGGTAGACACAAACATGCAACAACCTCCTCTCAACACCAATGTTAAGTATCACCTCCACATAGACATAGAGAATGTTTATGCCCCATTACAAAAAAGGAG
This sequence comes from Lygodium microphyllum, assembly GCF_053477565.2. Taxonomy (NCBI): domain Eukaryota; kingdom Viridiplantae; phylum Streptophyta; class Polypodiopsida; order Schizaeales; family Lygodiaceae; genus Lygodium; species Lygodium microphyllum. Next base: position 25,310,949 of record NC_141141.1, read on the forward strand.
GGGAGGTAATTACATCTCATAAACAGTGAAGACGCAACTATGTGAGGGAGGAGCAAGGCATGTTGACCTTTGGTGTGATGGTTCTCTTTATCCCAAAGATCCTCACACTATTAGCAGCCCACCCTTTTCAAACCTGACTACCCTTCTTAGGTTTGTCGGAGATGGCAAGAATGGCCTTCTTGGCTATTGCAAAGCTATCTCTACAACACCTGTAGTGGAGAGTGCAATGATGCACATCAAGAGCTAAACCATCATTAACTTAAAGGCGGAATGCTAAGAAGAAACGATCAAAGCCCAACAATAGGAGATAGAAAGGCTGAACAAGTGGCTTAAGTCACTTTGTAAGGTTGACATTGGGGTTACAATTTTCCTTGTTTGGCTATAGCACATCCCTAAACAAGAGGGACAATGTAAAGCAAGGAGACAGATTTCTAACCTAATAGCCTTTATTCATTTCTTCATACCTCTAGAGCCTACCTTCAAATCCTCTATATTCTTTAGTTCTCGTTTCCTTTGTTGAGGGCCAAGCAATGTTTGCTTATGTCAGAAGAGCTCATACGAGAGATGAAGTTTAAGGTAGTGTAGAGGCAAGTTGTTGAGCGATTTGTGAACCAGAACACAATTTCTGTGGAGGGTATACAAAGCGCCATGGATAAGAGTGGTATAAGTCACGATGGCTATGGTTGCTTACAAAAAGAGGTTGCAAGTTCATTTAAATCACAAGGTATTAAGCCAAAGCTCCTTCACACAACTGTAGCAATCTGGAGACTTTGGAAATATCTTAACTTAAAGTAGGAGGAGTATGTTGGAAATTCCTATCACATCAATAGAGAGTTTCAAGAAAAATAGGGTCTAGTTGTCTATAACGAATACAACAATATCTTCATGGATTTGGAGATACTACATATTTGAATGGTTGAGTTTTACAACATCTCACATGCAGAGACAAATGACATATTGAACTTTACATTAAAGATGGCCCAAAGATGGATGAGTGTCAGATTCTGAAATACGTTAAGATGGAGAGGGTAGCCATTACATTGATGGACAGGGCAATGGCAAACATGCCAAGGGACGATCCCTGTTACTTCAGTGTACAGTTTGAAATGAATTCATGGTGCCTTGGGACATTTTTGGTTGTGTCAAAGAATTATGAAGCATTGGAATGGGTCTTTCAGAAGACTCCACTACCAAATGTTATTAATGCTCAAATGAAGCACTACATGGTAAGACAAGTCTTTGGTTTCATACATGCTAGTATAAAATTGACTATGTCTACTAAACATTGTTCAGAGACTAACCATTTATCTGCAACACATCGTATGCAATCATATGCCATATTTCATTGAAAAGTATGGAGATCCAAGTATTTGGAGCATACAAGGCATGGAAAAGTCCCATTACATGGCACACAATGCGTATTTCAGGCATACCCAACATGGTGGTAGTGGGAAAGCCAACAGTCTTTGTGAGCTATTCCAATGGTTTTACAAAAGGATATTGCAAATACTATGGACAAAAGAGGAATTAAAATCATCAGTCATTGCACAAGCAATACGAGATGCTAAGATAAAGAAAGACAAGAAGATTGAAGCATTTAGAAATTCAAATGCACTTGAAGGACTCGCAAAATGGAGGCAAGGTCAACATTATCACAATCGTCGTTGGGTTAGAATATAAGAGAAGATCTCTCAAATTGATGATACACTGTAAACTTGATAACTATGATCACCCCAATGTATAATACATCCTTTTGAACGATATTACATTTGATCTTTTGGAGTCAGTGTCTACTCCTTTTGTTATTAATGAGTTGATTCTCTCCCCCTCCCACTCCGCCTCCCCTTCTATTGACTCCCCTGGCACCATGGAGGGGATCGTGTCTGGTGCTCCCTCTGGTCAATCTCCTACCAAATAGCCTCCATGTCATCCCATGCTACCTGTTCCAATTGTTTTCTCCTTTTGGTCTAATTGAAATTGTTGTATAGCCTCTACATGCCTTATAACAACGGCACGATTTAGTTCTTCTTGTTGTACAAGGCACTCTAGTTGCTAGTGCTCGTTAACTTCTCGTAGTGGTACCTCCTCGGCCCATCGATTGTCAATGCTAGCCAGTATACCTTGTTGAATGACCAAGGTATACCGGGTGACAACTAAGTCACTATAACAATGCAGTGGAACATCTTGAAAACAAAGCAACTCATGCACCTTACCTATCAATACACATTTCATACATATAAATAAACATGAATAAGTCACTCTACTTACGTTAGGAAATCAAGAATTTGTCTACATAAAAGTGAGGCATTCAGAGCGGTTCTCCATCCACAAGAGAACGTGTGTGATTGGACGGGCACCACAACCCACTGTATTTGCATCGCGTCCGCCAGCCCCCCTCTCCAACACTAGATGCTTGTACATCATCACTTTTTTTTTGCACAACTACAAAGGCACCTTGATGTTACAACAAATGTGTTGGACTTACATAGAATGAAATAATTGAATATAGTGTTGAGGTTACTCACTATCTAACTCGACCATGGAATCCACTGGATCTCCCCGAATTTGCTAAAAATATTGTATTCATCTCGACCGAATACAACAACAAGCTCCAATGCTCACTAAGTTAACAAGGAAATCAATTATTGGCAGCATGCTCGCTTAAGGCCTCTTAAAGATATTCTTTAATAGTCACAACATACCTTTGATGATAGGCCATATAGATGATTTAAGCGTCATCCAGCCTAACATGCCTAAACCAATCAAGCTGTCGGATGAACACTTGTGCATCGTCACTCAATGCAATGGAGAATAGAGGGTCAATAACAAAAACTTGTCTTTGATGTTCCTCTACTAGAGATGCCAAATTGAACCTATACGTAATAACAGTTGGGCAAGTAAGACTCAAGCATTTGATCAAATACTTATTAAACAAAAGACAATTGAATAGAATACTTACAGTATTGCCACATGCACTACTGTAACCGTGGTAATCTGGCTTTCAAAATGCCGCATGCAGTGCACATCGTGTAGATCCATCGATAAAACCTCTCTAGCCCTCATAATGGTAAAGCCACAATTTATAGAAGAAGAAGAAGAAGTGGAGGTTAGCATATTCTCGTAATCCCGGATGCCAGCCTCCACCTCCGCCCTAAGCATGCTAATGATGCACTCGTCATTAATATCTTCGTGTTCTTTAGAGGGGCCGCTCCTAAGTCTTGTGGATGGGTCATGGGCTCCGGCTCGTGGCCATGGGCTGGTGGGCCTGGGTCTCCAATTGTGGCTGGGGTTGGGACTCCATCTGCTGGGGTTCCTGTTGGGGATGGGGCTCCAGCTTGGCCATGGGTGGGGGCTCTTGGGTGGGGCTGGGACTCCTGAGGCCAGGGCTGCTCTTGCAAAACTTCCTCAACAAAAATATGCGATTCATGCCCTCTCTATGACCTTGTATTGAGAGGGTGGGACGCTTGATATGGTTCTGTGTTATGGCGCTTTGGATGGGTGGGAGGATTGCAAGGATGTCATGCATGTGAGGGTCATAGATGGGAGGAGACTGAAGCAACGATCATATCTTGTAGCGGAGCCTTCTGTTAGTATCAAAGTCTCTTGCCATCACAGTAACCTAGTGTGCATGTGCAGCCAAGCATGTAGGAATTCTCCATGAATTCAATCAAGTAATCTTCACAGATCTCTTGGAGGGAAAGGAGGGCAGAGGTGGTGGTCCACCATATCCCTATTCTATGACACTCGCAAATCTCTCTGACAACCCTCTGGAAAGGGAGCCTCAGGATTGCAGGATGCATGTGGCGCGAAATGCGCCTAAGCTTGTCAAGAACTCCCCTGTGCGCATTGTTTCTTTGTCTCCTAGACTAAACCTGTAACGTAGCATCACCTTGGTCTGCTAACGTGAGGCTTTGTTGTGGTTGGCCTTTTTGTCATGGCATCTACAAGCATATGACAGTAAGTCCTTGGGCCTTGCATCAGACCATGATGGCCCAGGAAGGGGAGGTCATCACGGGGCGAGGAGGGCGCGGTTGATGGATTAAGGGGCCTCTCTTGCACCGTGATGGCCTAGGAAGGGAGGCCATCAATGGGGCGAGGGGGACGTGGTCGATGGATTGAGGGGCCTCTCTCGCTCTGTGATAACCCAGGAGGGGAGGTCATCACGGGGCGAGGGGGGCACGTTCGATAATTTGAGGGGCATCTCTCGCACCATGATGGCCTAAGAACAAAGGTCATCTTGGGGCAAGGGGGGCGCAGTCGACGAATTGAGGGGCCTCTCTCGCACCGTGATGGCCTAGGAAGGGAGGTCATGACGGGGCGAGGGGGATGAGGTTGATGGATTGAGGGGCCTCTCTCGCATTGTGATGACCCAAGAAGAGAGGAAGCAAGACAGAGAGTAATGGAACCCTACTGCAAAAAAGACAACCAAGCTTGGAAGATGAGAGGCTTAACATACCTGGGTAGATGAGAAGCTTTGTGTTTTGACAGTGAGCAACTCGAAGATGCAGGGATGAAGCAGTAGGGGACCAGGCAAGCAACAGGAACACGAAGAGGTAGGGAAACGAGACAAACCAATCTTTCTAAATTTCATGTACCTGCAACGAAAAAAATAATAATAAGGAATGAGTTGCCGCCACCCATCAATGAAAAAATAATAATGTCTTTTGCAACAATCTTGGGATAGACTCTGCCAGCGCTAGGTTGAACCTCTATGACACTAGGTTCCTTGATTCTCTTTAAAAGGGGAAAGGGAAAGTCTGTTCATCATGACCACATCCTCAGCTTCAAGTTGATTAGAAAATTCAGTGTCTATTTCTTGTGTTTTGTCTACAAACCCATCCTATTATGTGCTTGGTTCTGAGCCTATTATGTGCATTCCATATTGGGTCTGATTTATATTATGTGCTTGGTTCTGAGCATGTGTTACTACTAAGAGTCTCACCATGGGCCTTCCTCATGGCACTTTGTAATTTATTTTTTTCCTTTTAATCAAATTCTATCTCTCTCAAAAAAAAGGAATGAGCTTCTACCGAGGCCATGGCCCGTAACAAACTTGATGTGGGTCACTTCAAGTGGCATTAAATGTGAACAATACGGACACACTTCCCAGAAAATTAGTCTTGTGAGTCATGTTCCTCCGTCATCAATACTCACATAAAATCGTCCTTTAATGTATTTTTTCCAAGCAAGATTCTTAAAAGACAGGTTGAAATTGAATCTTGTCTTGACGAAAACTGGCTATTTTTTAGCATTTTAGTTATAAAACCAAGTACTTCCCTCCAAAAACTGGTTAGGGCTAAGCCTATTCCTTTTTCCCGTTGGATTGGAACAAAGTTTTTTCGTGAGCACTGGTCTGAGGTTGGCTCTAACAAACCTCGCATCTTCTTCCTGCAATTGGCTTTGATGAACCTCGCATCTTCTCCTTGCTTTCTTTCCTCTTGCACTTCTTTTCTTTTGCCTGCTTTCCTTTCCATCTCGTACAAGGTATGCTAAATCTTCCCTTACTGGTCATCTTCTCCTTGCTTTCGTGTGTCTAGGTCATTTGGGGGATCTTCGCCTTTAGGTCAAAATATTTGCACCACCGGACTAGGAGAACTCTCCTGTGCAACAAGGGGTAGTCGTTGGGCCTTGCGCTAGTTAGTCCTTGGGCCTCATTCACACCATTCTAGCCCATTGGCCTTCAACATGCCCTGTGCAACAAGGGGTAGTTGTTGGGCCTTGAGCTAGTTAGTCCTTGGGCCTCATTCATGCCATTCTAGCCCATTGGCCTTCAACACGCCCAGTGCGATCAGCATGGGTCACAACGGTGTGATAGAGGCACATTGGCCTGAAGTTCCTTTTTTTCAATTTTCTTGATTTTTTTTCTTTGGTTCTTATTTTCTTGATTCTTTTACTGATCTTTGGTTCCTATTTTCTTGAGCCCCTTTTTTAGGAGTTGTGATCAAGTGATGTGGCCCAAAGTTCCATGTTCAACATCGTTCTTCTTCCGAATGATGAGATTGCCCAGGAGCTTCTAGAGGACAAGCTTTTTGAAATTTTTTACAGAGCAAGTGCTGTGCTTAGAGCACACAAGCTCTCTTGTATATTTACGGTAGATTTTCCACTAGAGCATGTGCTGGTATTTGATGCCTTTGAGGACTATGAATGCGAGTTTAAAAGCCTGACTGCCATAAGTGTTGTTGTGCTAGATGGATTGACTTATGTCCATCTAGGGCTTTGGTCATCAAATAGAGCAAGTGCAAGAAAGCTTAGAAGGGATTTGGAGAAGATCCCCTTGTGTGGCATAGTATGCCTGGAAAGTTGTCCCTTGCATTCGAAGAAATTTTGACTTGTTCAGTACAAGTAAAGGTTTTTGTGTTTTTTGCACCTTCAGCTTTGAGATGACGCAAAAGCACAGGCTCTGTCCACCTCTGAGGGTGTTCAGCTGGCAAAGGATGAGGATTATGATAAAGAGATACCCATCAACTTAGAGGAAGAGCGAGCCTTGGTAGGTAGCGACCTTGTGGTGTCGGGATTCGATGTGGATGCCCCAAGGAAGGGTAAAGAGATGGAGGACGAGCCTCAAGGCCTTTCTTTATCATGTCTGCTGAGCTTCAAGATGGGCCTAGAAAATGAAGAGTTTATTCTTTTTAGTGGACATTATGCAGCAACTAAATATGCGTAAGGACTACTGTCTCTTGCGGCATTAGCTGAATTCAGTGATGCTGATATTGGTTTAGTTACGGATGAAGAAGATAAATATTTTTTGGCTGACTCAAAAGTCAAGGAGGGGGATTATAGGACAAGAAAACAACTGCTCACACAGTTTTTTGAGGAGGTTAAGTCACAAGAGAGCCAGTTTCCCCCCGAGATAGAGAATGCTCAAGTTGCAGAGCATTTAGGAGTGTTGGACATGGGTAGGATCCAAGAGAGAGAAGCAATGCCAAACATGGGGGGGACAATCCCGCTATGGTCAAGAAGAATGCTAGAAAACAATGAGAATCATCTGGTAGTGCGTGTTCTCTTTGCTCTTAGTGTTAAGTGGTTGCTATTCCTATGGCATTTTTCAATCTTGATATGTTTGATTTCCAACCTTTATTTGTGAAGATGAGTTCATTAAAAGAGTCAGAGGAAGTAGGTCGTTAGGCAGTGCGACCTCATCTTCCTCCAATTTAAAAGAGACTAGAAAGGATCCCAGGTTGGCCCACTATGTGGGACGTTTCGATCATAAAAAGGTAACAAGTCATATGTACACATGTACATATACACAACTGAGAGACAAATATCTATATACATATTATTTGGCAATGTTTCCTTACAAGCATATTTTCTTTTCTTGTTTCTTGACAGATCATAATATTTCACAAGGATTTCTCTCCAGACAATGCGGTGCTACCTCTTTTTGCATTGAAGGTAGTTTTGAAGTATTTGGGTGGCCATCCTGTGGCAACCAATGCCAAGAAGGTAATATTGGTAGCAAAGCAATTCGCTCTGCGAGTTTTTGGTATAGAATATGGATGCCAGGTGCTTCAAATGCCATATTATTTGTCATATGTGAGTCAAGCTATTGCAGCAGGGATGACACAAGTTGAGGACCTACATCCATATGGGAAGAGAAGATTCATGAGGGAAAAGAAAACAAGGCTATGCAGGGGTGCATTTCTGCAACCTGATGAAGGCCCCTCCATGGTGATGCTGATGCCAGAGGTGGAAGATGAGAATGACCGAGAGCACTCCCCAAAGAGGATGAAGCTTTCATCAACCACCTTCTCCCAGCTCTAACTCTTGATTGACACCATAGCTATAATATGTGTTGGTTTCCAAGATGTGCTACTAAGTATGTATGGTCGAATGATATGATGTAGAAACACATTATTCTTTGATTGTTAAAGACCTTTGGACAATGTATTGTGCTGTATCTTCGTTGATATCTTGTGAATTTAAGAAAATGTCTGAATTACATCATCTTTGTATTCCTGAGAGGCAAGCGTTGTTAAACACGCCAAAACAATAGCATTACCAACAGTAAAAGAAAAATGACACAAATAACCAATTCTTAACAAAAGGATTGTGTGTTATAAAAGACCCATTCCTTAAGAAGGGTTGTGTGTTACAAGGTACAACTTAACGTGTCAATTACATCATGTCGATTACACCATCTCTGCACTCAAAAATACACCAAAACAATAATGCAACTAACTGTAGAGAGGAAATTGATAGGAATGATCCGTAAATTATCAAAGGCTTTGTGTGTTACAAAAGATCCATTCTATAACAAAAGGAGTGTTACAAAAGATCCCTTAACAGAAGGGTTGTGTGTTACAAGGTACATCTTGCAAGAGAAGCTTAGGCTACAAGGTTGTGTGTTACAAGAGTGACTAAGCTTTGGCATGAACTCTGCCTTGAAGGTCCTTGCACATAATCCATGATTCCCTTCTTTTTAGTACATGCTTTCTATTGTGTATGAAGTAGAAGTCTTCTGGTAGCATATTGGGTGTCTCATCATTGATGTCTTTGCGAAGCTTGACCAAAGCACATTCCTCTCTTATGCTTATAATGGTCAATAGAGATGAGGCCTCATCTACCACCTCAATGTCTATAACCTGGTTGGCTTGCGAGCTTGCAACCTCATGGTCCATTGGCACAAGCATTCCATTGATATAATGCTCTTGACAATACCAGAATGATAATATAAAAGTCTAGGTTGTGATCATGTACTTTGCCACATCTATATCAAGGACTATGAGACAGTGTACATGTCCCACTAGTTTCATGAATCATTGGCTTCGCAATATCTTTGCCAATAATTCGTTGTCCATTCACATACAAACTAGCATTGTCTTGGTAACGTTAACATCAAACTCCTGGAATAGTTCCACAAAAATGTTGACATGTATAGATAGCATGATCTTCACTAATTTTGTTGGAATGGTAACCTGTAATGATCGTTGCACATCTTTGTCTATATTGCTTCGTGTGGACTCTACTTCATAGCAATCAGGCACTGGCCATGCCAATCTGTTCTTATCTGCATCTAAAGGGAGTGCTTGGAGGTAACCTTTCATGTGAGACCGGTCTTGAAGTTGGTAAAAATGATCATAAAAGAAGAGGCCTTCATTTGCAAGGCTCCCCCCATTCCTTCCCTCATACTGTAACTATCCAACATGTCCATGAAGCACATGGATGACTCCTACAATGCACTCAACGGGCTGCCACTCCTTATAGGATGAAGGATAAATGTTTGAAGCAATGACACACGATATTCTCACACATAATGCAATAAATGTTTGAAGTAATGACAATAACGATACATAAAAACCATGAGGGTAAGCCAAACCTACAGTTTGGCCTATGAGATCGAAATCTTGTCTCATATCCAAGTGTCATTACAATTTGATGGTGCATGTAGACATGTTGCACGAGCACCTCCTTCACAGTTGTTTTGCCCTATGGAATTTTAAAGTCCACCACACGTCCCTTCCATGCCCATTTATAGACACTTCCCTCATGCTTGTGCTTTCCTCGTCGTGGTTGCATCAGCACCCAAGATCCCTTAGAGATGAGAACTTCTGTCCATGTATTCTCATCAAGGGTAATGGGAACCAAGATAGAGAAGTTAGAAGTTGAAGGTCTGTGAGAGGCAAGGGAGTAGTATTATTTGCAACCGCTGCAGAACATCGAGAACTTAGATGATGAGGGTGGAAAGCCATTAGAGATTGACAACAAAGAAAGAGTGCAGAGAGCTCTAGAAGGAGGAGAAGGTCTCGATAGCTAGGAGAAGGCGGGGAGTTTTTGAAAACCCTCCCTCCCAAAACCTCCCTAAACCTACCTCCACAATCTTTCCAAATCTTCTTCTTGTCCATAGATTGTGACATCTAGAGGGTATTCTCCTTAAACAAAAAAGGTTTTTGGGTATTTTTCACTATTTTGTGAGTTATTTTTGAGAAAATCCAACATAACGTTGGCCTCCATCCTATTGGATGCGCTACTCCTTCTCTCTCCTCTTATTTGCCCTCCTTTTGACCATTAAAATTCTCTAATGCTTGAGGCTAGTAGGTGTTTGCATGAAGCACACTATCATGCCACATGAAGTGTACCCCCCTCATTTTTTGTGAGCAAAAACAAGCAATCATGACTACTTGTAGCCTTTGTGAGCTTCACAATGATGCAATGTGGCTTAATGTGTGGCCAACATGCTAGGTTGACTAGTAAATTTGCGCACGTGCGCGTGCGTACACACACACACACACACACACACACACAGCTTACTTGTGAAGTTAAGCATTACCAATGAGGAGCAATATGAGTCAGTTATACACTCTATTACCCAAGGGTTTTGCAACTTTGTATAGTAGAGAAATCATTCATTTATTCTTGTGAGCCATGATATTAATCAAAGACATCTAACCACTTGCTTAAACAACTCATGGACTTCAACTTTTCATACCATATCCTTTCTTTGCTCAATGTATGTTTGGTTTCCATGGTCTTTTAGTTACAACTAGTCAATCTCGTCAATGGTCACTATATATTGCCCTTGAATGTATCCAAATTTTATTGAGTTGCAAGCAAAAACCACCCCAGATGCAAGAAGTGAAGGAAGGGGAAGCAAGTATATAATAGATAATTGACACACTCCTTCACCTTCTCTTAGAGCCCTATTCCACTTGAATTTAAGGGTCTTCATAAAAATCTACACACTCGCTAGTAAAATCCCTTGATGACCACTTCAACCTTGTGATTCTGGTTTCCAAACCTTTGTTAGTGAAAAAACAAAAATGTAGGTGTTGAACAACACAATTATTGCTTGTCTTTTTAAAATGGGAAAGGAGATGGATTTAGATTTGTAGCAATCGTCGAAGAGCTTTGCTACGCACTAGCCCTATGATGGGATAACCACTTACAAAAAGGACTTGAAAGCCCTCATCATCATGGGCACATGTCCTAAATCAACTCAATATGAAACAGAGTATCTTAGGGATCAATCATTTACCTTTGATGTACAGAGCATCATGTAGCCACCACTATGATCAATACATTCGGAGACCAAGCACCCTAAACAATAATTTTATCGAAAGAAGGGATTTTAGCTGCTTGAATTCTCAAGATCGCATTAAGTTGTTGCAATTTGTATGGAGTGAAAATTTGAGTACTTCATTCGGATTGGGAGGGGTCCAAATTGGAAGAAGTCCTTCCTAACAAGTGGCTTCCTCAAACCAGTTTAGCAAAATGGATTGCATGGTTGTTAGCCTAGAACTTATGTTACAATCCGAGTCTTTTAATACACAGAATGCCACTTGGCAGTCTGTGGTTCTTGAGCACACGTCAGGGAGCTCTTTGTGGAAATGACTCCATTTGACAAGGGATGAGATCTGACGAGAAAGTGTTAATCTGTTGCGCCCGCTCTCCTCCGCCACGAGCGGCAGCTTCTCAAACCCAGGCCAGCCTCCCAATTCTGTCACAACAAGCTGCTGCTGCACATTGGTTTGTCTTCACATTTTAAGTTCAGTTCTCATGAAGCAATTCCAATGTTGCTCACTGCAAAAAACAATGTTGTGTGTGTGTGTGTGTGTGTGAGAGAGAGAGAGAGAGAGAGAGAGAGAGAGAGAATGTGGCCTATGATAACATCCAGAGTACACCCACGTGTGATGCCATCTCGTCAGTAGAGTGGAGATAACAATAAAATAAAGTGTCACAATCATATGATAAATGTTTTCCCTCTAGCCCATCTTCATGCTATGCTCTCCCATTCTGGAATCTATAAATCACATCTCTGACCATTTCTCTGAGGTGAAGAAGGACCACACTATTGACCTACAGGCATGTGGGGGGCTGCATGAATGGCTGTTTGGCACATCATATAACTGTAATCTAACAATCTGTATGGGGCTGTCCGTCATGAAACATCTTCATATACTCTTGCTATCCCGTTCCAAAAATAGCTGGCTTTGCTTTCATCAAGTACTTTCGCTTCTTCTCCCACTCAAAGCGTCTGAAGAGCATTCTTGTTTAACAATATGTCCGAGTGCCTACTTTCCCCCTCTCTCTAAATGAGTGTGAGCGGTTCTACACTCATTACCATACCAGTTGTAGAGTGTCTGGGTCTATATGGAAGCAAAGTATGTTGGAATGGCTACATGCCTAATCTTTGCAGGGCCTCTGCCAAGATCTATTCAAATCCAATGTGTGTAAACTAGAGTAATTGGGATGCTTAGGGGAGATAGTGTATTGCATCTCTTGTATGTTTACAAGAGATCATAAAAGTTAGAATAACATGATTTGCTCTATGCCATTTGGTTTTGTAGATAAGTTAAAGTTTTTGATGTTTGGTATCAATGTTGGTGCACATATGAGTAGGTTGTGCACTATACTTGCCACTCCTTTTTGTGATTCCAATATGTTAGAGTATTTGATCCTAGCCATTATTACAGGCCATTAAAAATGGCTAGTCTATGTGCACTTTCCAAAGCCAACAAATGTATCCCATAAATGGTGACTTCTTTGTCAAGGGCTATGTTGCATATCTTTGTAGACTCACATTATCTATGTCAATCTCTTTGAACATGGCATTATCATACATGTAGAAGCCACTCTGTCTCTCTCTAGTACATGTATTGAAGTTGCCCACTAATAGTAAGTTTTCAATGCTAGCATATTTCATAATGTCCTCATAGAGTATATCAAATGATCCATCTCGTTTCGCATATGTAACAAACCTTTTGTATATCAATTATTACCAAGACATATTGGCTCAATGATTCCAAATCAATTTGATGCTCATGTACTTTGAAATGCGATTTGTATTATTTAAGTATTTCAAGATATGATTAAATGTTTATCTTTCTATTTATGGGTGGCCAATGGCCAATACTCCCTATAATTATACTTGGATCGTCATTGACGAGATGCCCAAGAGAAATTAAAGGTTTTAGTCGGGCGGTCAGATTCATCAGAAAGCTCTGATGACTAAGACTTTTACACTCAGATAGTCACATTGACTAGAAGTCTAAATAATGAGTGGTTTTAGAAAGTGAAACGAGATGCTCATGATCGAAGAAACAAACCATGAATTATTGAACCTATATAATGAAGCTTTCCAAAAGCTAAATTTTGCATCTTTTAAAATTTAGGAGGTTACTATTTTTGAAAGTTGCTCAAATGGAAATTTTGTTTGTGTCAAAGGCTCTGAAATTTCACAAGAAACACTTTTGTTTTCAGTAACTATCTCAAATTCTTAACTATTTGAGAGATTTTTAGAGTAGAAAGTTTGGAAGTTTTTTTCTCTAGAAAACTGACATGTGGCATCTAAAAGAGGACATGTGTCATTTTGAAGAGACAAGTGTTCCTACACTTGTCATTTTTAGCAAACACTTATCATTTATAACCTCTACTTTTCACTTTTGAGCACCCAAGTCTCACATCTATATATTGGAGGTCTTTCTCTTCATTTGAAACAAGCTCTGGTGCTGAAATTTCAGCCGCATGCTTTATACTCTCCTATCTATCTCTCATCCAAGAGACACTTTCTACTAAGCTTGATCTAATTCAAGCACTAAAAAAGAGAATCAACTTGCTACTCGGAGTTTGCAGAAATTAGGGTTTTAAAACCCTAGTTTTCAAAATTGCAACAAATCAGCCCTTTTGTATATGGTTTAGACACTTAGTCCTCATGATTTTTTTTCAATAAATTTTTGAAGTGGGAGGGACTAGTTCCCCTCTCAACGTGGTGTCAACTCCTCTCTCTCTCTCTCTCTCTCTCTCTCTCTCTCATGGTGATAATTCATCAAGTTGGTTAAGTTTAAAGTATTATCATTATCACGTTCTTTCCCGCACTTACATTGGTATCAAAGCAATGACTTTTTTTTTGCAAGGACTTTTATGGGTGACTGTGAGATGGAGTGACAATCGAAGTTTAGCTCACAGTACAGTAGACAGTGTGAGAGTGAAGCACGACACCCAATGCAATAGACTGAAAGAGTGTAATCTGAAAGTACAAAGTATAACCCTTAAACCTTAGGGTTGTAGGGGGTGTTTACACCTGAACAGGATAAGTGCCATAAGTGTGTGACAGAAGCATATACGAAATAAGACTAAGTTTGGGGGAAAAAACCTCTCGTACCGAAAGTAAAAAGTGCCCCAGTGTCCTACTGATCACCGACACTCCTTTGTGATTGTAGGCGTGAGTGGAAGCCCAACAAACCCCCTTGGAGTGAAGAGTGATTAAAAGTACAAGGATCATTTGCCACCAAAGGAGATCAAATTTAAAGCATTGCGAAATGCTTCAAATTTGTCACGAGGAAGAGCTTTGGGACAGATGCCTGCCACATTATTGGTGGTAGGACAATAGACAAGGTTGATATCACCTACATGTAGCCTCTCATTTGCTTTACACGCCCTTAGCCTATTTCTTCATCATTGACACCCATTAGTGGTAGGGATAGCTTGCATATTTTATGAAAGCCTTTGGATGTGACCACTAGTCTCTTATCAGTTTCTTAATTGATCGCAATTCACATTTAAAAAAAAAAAAAAAAAGGTCATTGTGGTTCCATTTGTCTTTGCAGGACTTGGTAGGCCATTGGGCAATCGACGTGCACCCTTTGTCTGATGCCCTGGCCTCTTTGGGTTGACCACTTAGACTCTCCTTGATAAGACAACCATCGCCTTTGTAGTCTTGGTTGTCCACTAGGTAGTCGATGTGCACCCTTTGTTTGATGCCCTTGCGGGTTTGGGGTGGGACGCCTTGGGGTAAAAATAAAAACACCAAAGCAAATAAAACTTTGGGTTTGTCTTCATTTCTAGCTTCGTTTTTGGGCTTGAGAGGGGGTGTTGAGCTAAAATAAGCACTATATGTTGAGTTAGCCTACCAAAGACCCTAAAATGGGGCGCGGTTTCAAGAGTTTGAAATGGGGAGAGGTTTCAAAGAGGTCTCAACACTTTCTATAAATAGGTAGGTTGCCCTTCATTCAAAGCAATCTTTTTTTTGTAGGTTTTAGGCCTTTTGGCTTCGTTGTCCACATCCCTTCGCAGAGGACATCTTAGTCAAAGTTGCCTGACCTTGTACACACCCATCCAGGGCTTGTTTCTAGCCTTAAACTCGTTGCTCAAGCTAGTTGTCTATTGCTATCATTAGCCCTTTATAGGCAGCATTTGCAGTTGGTGGCAGTTTGTTGCCTACATTTACTGCACGGGTGTACTTTCTGTCAGCAGTTGGCGACCAATCTTTCTCTACGTTTCTTGCTATTTGCTAGCACCAGCCCTGATTAGCCCTCTACAAGTCGCATTTGGCTGCATAACTACCACGTGGCAGTCCTCACCCCTCTGCTAGCTACATTTTGTAGATGTCTTTCTCTTTTGCCTATCCGTGCCATTGTCTATTGTGTTTGCTGTTGTCCTTGACATCTTGGAGGCTGCCTTGCTGTTTTTCAGGATTCATCAGGAGTATAACACACTCTTCTAGTCATTACCTCTGCCTCGATCCTTGAGACACGAGAGTTTAGGGTATAGTTTTCATTCCTTGCATGGTTTGTTTGCTGCATGAGCATTATATATTTAGTATTCATTCATTCATTCAGATCTAGTTGTGTTCTTTGTCTCCGAGTCACCCTAACCCTAACTTTGCTCTATTGAGTTTATGCTTTGTTGTATGCTTTCACTTATGTAGGGTATTTCTTCACACGGGCCAAGGTCAAGGGGCAAGGGCAGGAGAGGCCGAAGGGCTAGGGTGGAACAACGGCATGGTAGGGGTAGGGGCAGAGGGTGAGGGTGAGGATGGGACAACTCAGAGGGGACAAGGCATGTATATATATACATACATGCACACATATATACATATATACATATATACATATATACATATATATATGTGTGTGTATACATATATACATATATATACCAACTCAAAAGCACACATTGGGAGATGATAGAAGAGAGACAACTTTGACACAAGTATAAATGAAATTATGGAAATTTGAGTAGATTAGAAGTTCTGATACAAGAGAGCTCAATGGCGTTATACGAATCAGGTGTTTTTGACCTGAGGATCCCTTGAATGAGAGGAGACGCTCTCTATTTATAGGAGCCGAAAGGTATCTAATCATGTAAGTGAGTGAGAGGTGAATATTTTACAGAGTGGGCATCTTTTAGTGGAAGGTTGTGTCAACATGTGAATCTTACAAAAAGGAAAAAAGAAGAGTACTCAGTAGTGGCTATAGGACCCAAGGAGGTTGACGGGAAAGTAAATCGGCCAAAATATTCTCCTTGCTCTGCACATGCTCAAAAGTAATATTGAGAGCATCAAAGGAAAGGGACCATCAGAGAAGTCTTTTATTTCCTATTTCATTGGGTGCCTTTTAGTTAGGTAGCCTTTAACATATTGTAAATCAATGCGCACGGTAAAGTGCACGAATTCTAGAAAGATTTTGAATGCTTTTATGGCCTTAATGATGGCGACGATTTCCCTTTGGTAGAAAGGGTAATTTTGTTGAGTTTGATTGAAGATGCTGGAGGCATATCGGCATATTTGCAATTGCTTTCCGGTAGTAGTTTGGAGTTCCTTGCACAAGAGTGCTTCCTAGCCTTTGCTAGAGGGATTGGTTAAAAGTACTAAGGGTAGACCCGTGGGAATATGTAACGGGGATAGATGTTGGATTAAAGCCTTGATTTGTTGTAGGGCCATGTGTTAGAGATTAGCATTCCTTGGACACGTAGGTTCAGATCTGAGCAGTTTTCAGCAGTTGTACCAAGGAGTCCACGTGATTGGCAGTCCGTACAGCTGACGTTGGCGGGCGGTGACAGACAGTGCAAGTGACATTTGGCAAGTTGGATAGTTTTATTGCAATCGGATAGTGCTTGCTGGACAATTGTTGTCCAGTCGACTGCTACAACTTGCATTATTTATGTCATTTTTCTTGGGCTATTTATTGGCCCTAGCACACTTCCTCAGTTCTGTTCTCAGGTTTCCAGGTTGTTGACTGTGGAGACTACCCTTGGGGTTCACGGAGTGTGAGATCTTCAAGGTGGAGACATATGCAGACATACACTTTGCACACTTGTACATATCTGCATCCTTATACAACATTCTTCATTGTAGATTTTGTATGTTTCACTGCCTCTTTCTCTCTCTCTCTTCTCTTTGTTCACTCTTTGTCTTGTTCATACACTTCTGTACTGCTTTACTCTGACATGGTATCAGAGCATTGAAGGTGGACCTACCTGAAGAGGAGATTTCAGTGCAACACAAGGCAACGTTGTCAGCAATCAAGGGCAAGTAGGAGGGCTGCGCATTAGAACAAGGTTGATGCGAGCGTGGGGGTGCAAGAAAGGAGCAGATTTGTGGAAGCTATTGCTGATTTTTGGTGTTAGAGAAGGAAGAAGGCTGCGGCTAGGGCCTTCAAGAAGTATTTTCTTGGGATTGAGGTTGTCTCTACACCTCATGGTACTTGGTTGTTGCAAAAGCAGTATGCACAAGACATGTTAACTAAGTATGGTATGTTGGATTGCAAGTCTTTGAGCACTCCATTGGAGTAAAATGTTAAGCTCCTTGCAGATGTTAGACATGAGATTGAGAATGTCACTATGTATAGACAAATCGTGGGTAGCTTGATTTACCTTACCATTACTAGACCGGATCTTAGCTATTCAGTTGGACTGATTTGCCAATTCATGCAGAAGCCTATGAAGCCGTACTTGGATAACCCATGGTTGCCCTATCTTCAACTGAGGCGGAGTATCGAGCGGCGTCTTCTACCACATGTGAGATAGTGTGGCTTCATAGGCTCTTGGAAGAGCTTGGTTGTTCGCAGACAGGATCTACTGTTTTTTAGTGCGACAATGAGAGTTGCATTGCCCTGGCCTGGGAACCCTGTATTTCATGCTTGGACAAAGCATATTGATATCCAGTACCATTTCATTCAGGAGAAGATTTTGGATGAGACTATTGCCTTGGTCTACTGCAAGACAGAGAACAATCTTGCAGACTTGTTTGCGAAGGCGTTTTCTTAGGCTTTACTTCGACAGCACTCCAAATCCCTTAGCCTTCTGCCATGTCTAGGATCTGAGAGGGGGTGTTAGAGATTGGCATTCCTTGGACAGACAGGTTGCAGTCGGGCAGTGTAGGTTGGGGACAGTTGCTGTCCAGTTTGCAGCCAACCTGCATTATTTGTCATTTTTCTTGGGCTATTTATTGGCCCCAGTCTCCATACGCTTCCTCAGTTCTCTTCTCAAGTTTCAAGGCTACTGACCATGGAGATTGCCCTCGGGGTTCACGGAGTGTGAGATCTTCGAGATCTTTGGTGTAAAGTGCTAAAGTGGGTGTAGAAGAGTTTATCCAGTTTAAACACCCTAAGAGTTGTTGCAGTTACTTTTGAGAGCTTAATTCTACTCAAGTCTGGGATTTTTGTGATCACATGGTTTTGTGAGTCAATCATTCCATGATGAATTTTAAGACCAGGGAATTCCACCTCCGTAGTAAAAAGGATGGACTTGGTAAGTGAAAGAACCATGCCAGCTTGTTTGATAGCCTTAGCAAACTGATATAGATGTTTAATGTGTTTTGTGATGGTTTCTGAAAAAACCAAAATGTCATCAATGTAAACCAAACAAAAAGGAAACTTAGAAAACACCATGTCAGTCCATCCTTGAAAGTATGTTGGGGCCATTTTTTTCCAAACGGGAGGACTATCCAACCACTGATAGTGCCCATGAGGCACACAAAAAGCTGATTTATATGTCTTCAAGTTTTAGGGGAAGTTGCCAAAAGCTTGATTTCAAATTAAATTTACTGAAAAATTTGGCCTTTTTAATCCTTTTGATCAAGACATCTTTGAGGGGGATTGGATGACCATGTTTTATCAAGTATGTGTTTAGAGGCTTCTAGTTTCTATTAATCCTTTATTCAGGAAGGTTTGAATCTCCTGTTTGCACAATTCCAGATCATCCTCTCGCATGCCTTTGTGGACAGCTTTTGTTGGGATGACATTTTCTTGTAGTGCCAGCCCAATAGCATATTGGGTTCTCTTTTCTTTAAACATAAGGGAGTCCTCATGCATGTATTACTGAATTATGGCCTTGATTTTGATAATCTCATCTGCATGCTTAGCCATTTCTTGTCAAAGCCAGTTCTTTGTGTCAAGAACCTTTTGTTGTGGAGGCATTTCAGTCAAAGAATAGATATTGCGACCAATTTTGGAAAGTAGAGGGATATCTGCCTTTTTGCCTAAATAAGATACAATGAAATGGTCTTCCCAAAAAGTATAAGGAACTAGATGTTGCAAGATGTCAGTTTCTAAAAGTAAATCATATCTCATTTGCTTTATTAGTCGCACTTTAATAGGAACCTTGATTTGACCGAAATAAAGATAAGCATGTGTGATATGAGTTAAGATTTCCCTTTTATTGTTGGATAGCTCCGCCACTATAGGACTCGTTGCTTGTATACAATCTAAAGCAAAGAGCTCAAAAGGAGTTATTGTCAAGCTGGACCCAATATCAATAAGTGCATCTAAATACATGTTAAACTTCCTTGCACTTTTCAATTTCACACAGATGGTTGGGATTGGCCCGCTGCCATTTGTCAAAGCATTGACTTTGCGTTTGCGTGGAGAAAGCCGGATCGGCTTGAGATTACTTTCGTTTGGTGATCTTCTAAGATCTCTGTAGATTGTTGTGCAATTTGTTTTTGTGTACGCAAAGTTCTTTTCAGAAGTTTACATAATGAATGTAGCTCTTGCTGCATTTGTTGAAATGCAAAGACCATTGCATCACTTTCATGCTGAATTTCACTAGTACTTTTATGCAAATCTTGAATGAATTGTGTCAGTGTGCGGGGTTGATGGATCTGTTTAAGATTGTGTGGCGCAAAAAGATTAGCTTTCTTCATTGTATTAGAACTCAATATACCTTGTTTGGGAAGGTCATGTGTTCTTAAAGAATTCTTGTTTGATCTTGTCTTTGTCTTTCTTTTTGTTAGGCGAATCTTCAGGACTAGAAGTAGAACCTTATGCCGAATCAGAATCATCTTCAAAGTTATGTGTCTTTTTCCCCTTGTGTCAATGTTTCAAATTGGAAGAAGTAGATGGCATATATTTTTCTTTTCCTTTTTGGGAAAAGTAGCGAGGGATTGAGAGAGCATTAACTGGGATAAATATTGTTGAAGAAGGATTTGGAGAAGTATCATCTTCTTGTTCAGAATCAAACACCTCTGAAACTCCTGACAAACTACTATTGGTTTGAAGATTTTCATCATTAGAATAGCATGTTTCATTTCAATGAGAAAATAAACTTTCTGTATTACTAGTATCACTCGGTACACTAGTATCAAAATCACAAGAAGTTACAGAAACAATGTCTTTTATATCAGAGTTAGTAGTAGACTCAGAATAGGAAGAATCATTAGACAACAAATTATGAGCATTAGTTTTGGCTTGTTGTTCCTTACCTGTCTTCCCAGAGTGTTCCTTGTCTTTAGAAGGACATTTGTTGGCAAGATGACTATAGCATTTTAATCCTTTGCGGTGAGAAGGACTACCTTTTGATACTTCTTGTTTATTGTAAGAGTGTCGATGGCTTCTATAATGTTGCCTTGATATTCTATAATGATGAGAATCTCTCTTGTGAGATTTATGAGAAGATTTGTTGTTGTATGACCTCCATTTAGACCAACCAGTTGGATTGCATGAACATTTTTCACATCCAAAATCCTCTTTATACTTGGTTGCAGTCTTACATACAGCCGTAGGAAACTTTTGCTATAATGCTGCCAACTTTTGCTGTTGGCAGACTTCCTCGACTGTTTGTTCTATAGTTTGGATGATTTATCCAACACTGTCTATAAAATCCCTTTTTTCTTGTTTCATTTTTTCTTACAATAAAATGGAATGAGCTTAGGGAAAGAACATACTAAATATTCTTTCATGTTGTTATCATGTGCTCCAAGTCCTTCATACAGAAGATAACACATATAAATAAGATACTTTGTATTTCCTTGGGTCACATAATTTTGATTTTAAAAAGGCTTCACGAGCCTCTACTACATCATCTAGCTTGTTGCCAACAAGCTCTCCTAGTAGTAATTCAAAAAAGATTTGTACAGGGTCAGGTTGTTGAGGTACAGCCATTTTGATTTCGGGATATATAGATATCCACTATTGTCTAAGACCTCCAACAAAACCATGTGTCATGGCATTCAATATATCTATTCTATTTGCAGTAGGTTTTTCTAACATCTTTTGACCTATGTAGGCATACATCACGTAGATTAAGAGTTTTATCTCCTTAGGGATTTTCCCATCAATGGACCAAATAGGAAAACTGTCTACCTAAAATTAGTAAAACTTTGTGTGAGAAGAAGAAGCTTTGTCTTTGTTTGTGTCATGAGCATTGATTGTGACATGGACATTAAGATTTCACCTTCTATAGTAGAAGCAACTGCCCTATGTGGGTTAGTAGGTACAAACTACGCTATCTCCATCTTCATCAGAGGATGAGATGCTGTAAATGAGTTGATTTTGAGCACGAGTGTCCATCATATACCAGGCCAGTATATAATCTTCAGTATTCTGCTCAACTATTTCACCCATGACTCGTGAATTGTACCGATTATGCACATACCGGGTCAGGCCATCATTCTGTTGCTCTTCTGGATCAATACATAAGGGCATTTGATCCAAGATTTTATTAGCCTCTTGTTCCCTGTGGATCATGTTGAACACCATTTGGTCGATTTCATCTAAAGCTACTTTGTATTTTTTGTCAGTCCATTGTGGAAAGAGAAGTTCCAGATATTCAGCCAACTGAAGTGCTTTATCAACTGGTTGTACTATAGGTTGCATTAAGGGAGGTTGGCGAACTTGGCTAGTACTTGGACCTGCTTCTGTAGATGTCTTCCAAACAATGTTTTCTTCCTTGTCCTCCTCTGTGTTTGTTGATGGAAATTGGGGCACATAGATTCTTTGTATATCATACAAACATAGAATCTAATTGCTGTTCTGTAGTTTCTTCTAGTTTAGCCTTTCCCTTGAGATTATTTTCAATTACAGAATGCACATTGAGAGTGCCTTGTGTTGGTGTAGCAAACAACGAAGACCATCCTTTATGTAATCTCTTATTTTAAAAGCTTGACCAATCAACTTCAGTAGAAGTAGTAGCAGGGACAAGATTTTGAGATGCAGAAATTACAGGGAAAACAGTTACAGGGATAGAAGCTGTAAGCTTAGTTTGTTGTTGACAGAGTTGCAAAATAGTATCACATATGCCAGCCGTTTTTTCTATTTTCTCTATCAAGCCTGTCAAGGCAAGATAAGTCCAATTGTCAGCTTGAAGTTCTGTGGATCAAGATGAAGAATCTTATGGCCTTAAATAAGGGGTCTCTTTATACACATGATTCTCATACTCCAACTCCTGAATAGCATTGACAATAGAAACACTTGTATTTTCAATCAGTTTCTCACAATGGAGACAAATACCTTCTAAAATCTTGGGATGTGAGCAAGGTTGTGCCTGTGGTAAAAACTTCAATGTACTTGATCGCTGTGATAGGGAAACCTTGAGTCTTGGCTGATGTGTGGCACTAGTAGCTACTTGCGGTGGTTCTTCTCTTGTCTCTCTTTGAGGAAGATGTATTGTTTTGCCCTTGATGTTGCGCACAGATATTACCTTTGGAGGTAGCAACTCTTTCTTCTGAAGAGAAGATATATCTAACTGCTACTCCTGGGGTAGCTCAATTTCAGACCAATTGACACACTCGGGGAGAAATCTCTTAGTACTTTCATCCGATTTGATAATATTGGTTTGCCTAGGATCTTTAGAAGAGTTTGTACCTTCAAGTACCTGGGGTATCGCTAAAGGCATACAACAAAATACCATGCGGTATTGAATAGCTAGGTGTGTTGAAAATGCCTCGGCCCTTCATGTTAAGTCCCATTGTGCGGATATGAAGCATGAGAAGCTCAGGCAAATACGGATCATCTATAGCTATGACATAATTAGAATACAACTCAAAAAAGATTGGACCATTAGATAAAGGAGACACTGCTGCGCCTGCAATCATGTACATAAGTTCTAGATGCCTAATATCAAGCATTGCAGTCATTCAGGATACATATATGTATACATACATACATATGTATATGTACACACGCACACACACACATGTATATATGTATGTACATACTAGGCATCTAGAACTTATGGATACGATTGTAGGAGTAACGTCTCCTCTCTCTCTCTCTCTCTATCTATATATATAGATATATATATATATCTATATATATATATATATATAGATATATATATATATATAACCGCCACTCTTGGGGTAGATTAATTTCGAACCAATTGACACACTCAGGGAGAAATCTCTGAGTACTTTCATCTGATTTCATAATAATGGTTTGCCCACGATATTTAGAAGAGTTTGTACCGTCAAGTACTTGGGGTATTGCTAAAGACATACAACGAAATACAGTGCGGTACTGAATAGCCAGGTGTGCTGAAGATGCCTTCATGTTAAGTCCCATTGTGCAGATATGAAGCATGAGAAGCCTAAGCAAATAAGGATTATCTATATCCATGACATAATTAGGGAACAACTCAAAAAAGATTGGACGATTAGATAAAGGAGACACTATTGCTCCTACAATCATGTCCATAAGTTCCAGATGCCTAGTACATACATACATACATACATGCATACATGTGTGTGTGTATGTGTGGCAACTAATATCAAGGCTTGGTGTGTAAACTTGAGTGGACTTGGACAGATGGATTACTCAAAATCTACGACGAAGGAAGAATAGGTAGGATAAACATGCTATAATATAGATCATTAGTATGTTCAGTAATGAAGCAGAGTCCTAAATTAGAAGCATGAACATCGTAGATAGCAAGATAAGTAGTACTATGATCGGTAAAAGAGAAGGAGAGATAACTAAACAATCTTAATACAATACTTGATAGAAGAACTCAAAATGGAAAAATTCTAGCTACTCAATTATGATAATATGTGTTATAGAGAAGCAGATAGCAATGGACATATGAGTATTAGCTACATGCTCTAGATGAAGTTCATAGTGAGGCATAGTATAATTAGAATAGACTTTACAGAGAGACAGACGGAGGGACTTACTCTGTGTATGAGCTCCTAGGTGGAGACGGGGAGGAGTAAAGTAATGGCTAAAAGACTCTTTCTTTTGACTCACTCGCTTAGAACTCGATTATCAGAATGAGAGAGTGAGCCTTGTTGAGAAACCCTTCACCCGCAGTTTGCGTTTTTGTGTTTCTGTGTTTTGTGTTTAGGGTTTGCAGCCCCAAAAAGGGGCACCATCCTAGACTGACTATGCCTATTTATAGGCCACTCTCTCATTCATTCCTTACAGCTAATTCATTCAGTCCATCACCTCTTCTCTTCAGCCTCTCCACTACCCTCACACCCCTTCGGGAGGACATTGCGGTTCGTGGTTCGTGGCTGTCTTCA
The DNA here is from genome assembly GCF_053477565.2 of Lygodium microphyllum. Classification (NCBI taxonomy): domain Eukaryota; kingdom Viridiplantae; phylum Streptophyta; class Polypodiopsida; order Schizaeales; family Lygodiaceae; genus Lygodium; species Lygodium microphyllum. The sequence continues at coordinate 25,335,400 of NC_141141.1, forward strand.
TCATCTTCCTTGTGCTACGGCACCCTTGTTCCCTTGTATCACATTCACTCCATGATTCAAAACTTCATCATTCCATTCATCAGAGTTTCTTCTCTCTTCTCTTCTCCTCTCCATGTTTGCTGAATTCACTCCATGTTCCTCCCCGCAAACCCTACCTCGCTGGTACGTCATCTTTTGACATGGTATCAGAGCTGGATCTGCTTAAACAATGGCAAAGGTCCTCCACTCAGTGAAGGCAAAGACCGGTAGCGGGATCGGCATCCACTTCTCTTTTTCTTCCGCTGCATCAAAATCTCGTTTTTGCAGATTTCAGGTGTTTCAGTCCACACCCCGTTTGTGGAGGACATCTCAGCCGAAGCCGTCCATTGCTGTCTCCATTAGTTGGCGCTTGATTTCCAGTCCTCTTCACGCAGTTTGGAGCTAATTCCAGCCAAGCGACTGTTGTTCCTGTGCAGACCTGCTGCCGTACAGCCTGCCACCTCATCACAGTCCTGCTGCCTGTGTTTTTAGTCTTTCTCTCCTACAGGTTGACTTGCCTGCGTTTTTAGTCTTTCTCTCTCTTGCATGCTGTCCTGTCTGTGTTTTTAGTCTTTCCCTCTCTTCACCTGCGTTTTTTTTTACTGGTTGCAACCTCTTATTGCTGGTAGTATCCTTCTCCCACTGGTAGCTCACTTCCACTGCCCTTCTACCCCTTGCGGCAGACATTGCGGTTCGTGCTTCACACTGCTCTCACACCCCTTTATAATGGATGGTACATATAATATATGTGACAGACTCTTTATTTGACTATCATGCAAGGACAAGGAAACTTTTTTAATGTGTGAAATTGGATGGTATGAATCATCACACGTTTGTATATAACCTAGATTTTGTAAATCTTGCATCTCTCTAAACCATTCAACATGACTGGTCATATGATTAGATGCACCTGAATCAACATACTATACATCATCATGTGTCTCTTTTTCTATAATAGCATTCATTATATGTTACATAACAAATAGATGCTTATTTTTGTCTTCATTTTGTCGTAAAGACAATGTATAGTTTCCTTATTGCAATTGACTATCGTAGATATTATCCTTCTTAGCATAACATTGGGTTGTAATATGGATTTTTTTGCCATAATAATGACAAACAATACTAGAATTGATAAATTCTATGTTTTGCCATCCACCTCTTTCTCTAGAGCTCCCCTTGCCTCTAAATTTTCCACGGCCTCCCGAAACTTGCATTTCACTGAACTATTGATTTAACATGTTTTATTAGTTATTACAAGTACATTTCATATTACAGCCTCTTGAAGAGGATCTTTCATGTCCTCTTTCGGAATTTGAATAAAATGATTGGATGTATTCACCACTTTTCTCAAACGATTCACCTTGCATGTTGATCTGCTCAATGATCATAAGAGAGACCAGCTCATAAAAAATTGAGAACGGCTTTCCTACATATATAGAAGTGACAAATGATTTCGAGGTCTTTTCATTATTAAAGCCACCCAAGGTAGATGAAACCAAATCATCATCATCAAGCATTGCATCAATAGTTGCTAAGGCATTTTTAATGTTTCTTCTTTTTAGAATATAATCATTTACAGACGTCTTTTCTTTTTTCAAAGTATTCAACTCTTGCTTGAGTTGAATCTTCCGTGCCTTTATATTTATTGAAAACATGTTTTTACAAAAATTATTCAAGCTACATGTGAAGTTTTTTCATTTTCGATATGTCCTAGCATAGTATTATCAATGAATACAGATAGCCAATACATTACCTTTTTGTCTTTTGCATTCCATTCTTTCTACATCTTTAATTCTTATGCAGTTGTAGAATTACTTAGCTCTAGTTTATTTTCTTCACCTAAAACGAATCTATAAAGGTCTTTTCCAATAAGAAAGTTCGTCACATAAAACTTCCATGATGGATAATTGTTCTTGTCTATCTTCTCAATGATGGGGTTTCCACTATTCTCTACTATTTTCATAAAATTAATGCAAATCAATAAGTCTTATGCAAGCTTTCACAACAAATACACAATAATATGTCAAAGTAGCCTTTTTCATTAACTACTCAAGAGTATATGCAATCTACAACTTGTTAGTAGATGAAACTTGTGTTTGCATCCAGACAAACACCTTAGAACTTACAGATTTGAAATATATAACCTATGCATCCACTTTGAGTCGACGCAACCAAAATCGCTATATATCCTAAAATTGCTATCTACAACCTTGTGGGCCTAAAACACGGTGCGAAATGGCCTCAAATGGCCAAAAAAGTAATGGCAAGCCCTAAAGAGTGTATCTACAGAATATATTGTGTTCTATGCGCACACCAGATCTCACAACAATCTGAGATTTTCGCTTTACTTTGCTTCCGGTGCCTCCACATGCACTATCCAAGAGTAGAAGAGTGGGAAAGCTTATATGTTGCTTGTTTGCTTAAATCCTTGCTTTTTCTCCTTTACTTCAGGCTTCAAATCTAGCATTTCTCAATGGCGTCGCTTTGATACCATGTCATAAATCGCATGGTGGAGGAACTTGTTGGGCTAGTGCATTAAACGCACACCATATATACTATACAAAAGGAAGCTCACTCAAGCATACAATAAAAGAGATGGAGGTCAAATTTTTTTTAATTGGTTTCTTCTTTTTTCACACAATACAATGTATACAAAGTATAGATATGATACAATACAAATGATAGTGGCCTGCTAAGTCAAACAGTACACAATTGACTATATTAATCAATTGGTACTATAACTATGTCAGCTGTAGGTAGGTGTAACAAACCTAATATAATAAGTGATAAGTTAGTGGCTATGTGAAGATTATAATGACCACTGATGTATTAAGTGTAGATATGCGGATCCATCTAATCAAGTTGTTCATCATCATCAATATCCATAGTGTTGAGCTTGTCCCCTTAATAATAAGTAAGAGGTAATGATGGTGACAATATAGAAAGAAAAAGAGGAGGAGAAGATGATAATATGAAGGGGTTTGAGAGTAGTGAAATGGGGAGGATGGAGATAATGGAGAGATGGAGAATATGAAAAGATAAGCATAAGGATAGATGAGGGTGAGGGTATGATGAAGTGGGAACAAGGAAGGTAATGGAGTTGGAAGATGCGTAATGAACTGGGGAAGGAGGGTGATGAAATAGAGAGGGATAGGAAGAGAATATTGATATAAAGATAGTAGTAGAGTGGAGTATATATGTCTCTCCCTTGAAAGTTGAAAGAGGTTTTCTTTATAGACACTTGACTAGATTATATTATTTGCTAAACTCGATCAATCAAGTATAATCTTGATTGATTAAAAACTCAATTTGGATTATGCACCAGGTAATGCAAGGCAGTTTATGGAGTCTTCTTTCATAATGCATTTTATTATCTTGTGTACGTAAGTCTTCATAGTTAAGCTTTCCAAACAAAATAATAAGAAAATGAAAGGTAAACTACAAAGATTGGAAAATGTGTGTGTGAGTTGCACATGTGCATTATTAGCATAATGTGATGTTTTATAAGATGGAGTGGATAATTTTACAAGGTTTTGAGTAAAAAAAATGGAAAAACGTATTTGCACTTCTTATAAGATATTCTCATCCTCCAAAAGGAAATAAAGCTTGCTTTGGAGAGAGATTCATTAAAGAAAAGACTTTGACTAATAACTAAGAAGAGTCTAAAACCTCCACCATTGTAAATGTGGCCTTTATGTATGAATCCTTTTGTACACGAATATATTGTTGCATTTTCTTCTTTTGATAGCTCAAACTTTTTTTCATGTATATACTATTTATGAAGCTCTAAATATTAAAATAAGTTTAATTAGTACATTTTAAAAATGAGTAAAAAAGAGATATTATAGTTAAGATACATGAAAAGAGAAAAATATAAGAGAAAAAAAAAAGAAATCGATGTATGTCTTTTTCTTTGTATATCTTCATGTATGACTGGATCTTGAGCTTGAAGATGATGAAGTGGTTAATGGAAATAGAGATAGAGACGAGGGTGAAGAATATTGATGCCTTTGTTGATGGGATGAGATCTTCCACGAGAAGTTGTTCCACTATGTATGTGAGAAATAGTTGGGCTTTCTCATCACTTACTTTTAGTGGTATAGCTTTGTCTTCTTGGCGTAGATTTGCTTCTTTCTTTGGATTCTTTGGGCTTCTCAAATCTTTCCAGTGTGTGAAGTTACTCGTGAATATGCTGATTATCCTCTTTAAGGCTTTGAATGGTTTGAAGAATAGCACTCGAATCTCCCATTAGGATTTTAAGAAAAAAATTATACTCATGCACTCAATGCAAGGGCTAAACAAACGAACTTATAATTGTGAGTATCACTAGTATTGAGATGAGGATCAAGCCAAAGCTCTAATACCACTATAAATACCCCGAATAGTGTAGTACCCTTGACAATTATAATATTTGTTTGTTTTTAAGATTTAGTATTTAAAAAAATGGAGAAAATGAATTTTGCTCAACCTAAGTCTTTTAGAAAAAAGCTCAGTTACAATTAACAAGATATAGAGAAAGGTAATTCTCTCCCAAAAGATTATGAAAAGATGTACATATACAAGTGTATTATTTACTATGCAATAAAAACAAGAGATTTTTTCACAAGATGCAAGTAAAATGAGAAAAAATTAACATTTCTATGTTGTTAATTAGCAATATAATGATATGGCTTGGTTGTTTTTCAAATGGAAGAAGAGCTCAAAGAAAAAGAACTATAATGAATTTATAAATTTGTTGTTTTATAAAACAACAGTGAAAGAAGAGGGATTATGGAAGTGAAGACTGATGATGTAGATGCTGTTAGCAGTCATGTTTGTCATGCCTTGTCATCTCCTGCCTGTGAGCCTCAGTCTGAGTCAGACGAGGACGTTAGGAGCTCTGACATGTCTGTCATGTGTTATGATGGGGGAGGCTAGTCACTCTTGACTGGCTATCTTAGGTTGTGTATTTCTTTTTGGCCTCTTTTAGTGGGCAGCCACTGGCTGCCCGGCCACCTTTTTGGTCACTGTTGTGGGGCGCCCATTTTAGGGCACTTTTAGGGTTTGCGCCCATTTTAGGGTTTGCGCCCAGTTTAGGGTTAGGGTTAGGGTTTGCCCGTTGCCTATATATTGGCAGCCCCCCTCCCCACTTGGTCAGTTGTCTTCTTGCAGATTCTGACACTCCTTCTCCCCCGTGGTGGTGCTGCCATCGTCATCAGCCTGATCTGGTGCCCTCACTGACGCTGTGGGCTGCGTGCAGGGACTGATCAGTCCATTTCAGTGTATTTAGCATTCATTTCAGTCAGTGCAGATTTCTCTTCCTTATTTTCTGCTTTCTCTCTCTCTCCCTCCGTGTTCCTATTTCCTCTTCCGTTGCGCACTCTCACATGGTATCATCGCCAAATTGAGAGTACACGGAGCTGAGTTTTACGCGGGAGAACACCCACAACTCTGCGTTTGCTGGTCCAGACGTCTCCAACAGCTGAGGCGTCATCCTCTGCACCATCTCCTTGATCAGGGCGGCCTGTTTTGGTGTCAACAAATTTGCGTTTGCTGCTGGCGCCTTCTCCAGTGGCTGCCACGTCATCACCACCCTCTTCCTGCCTGCGTTTTCAGCCTGGGCGGCCCTCCTCCAGCTGGGCGACACCCTTCCAGCCTGCGCCTTGCTGTTCTGGCTGTTGTTCCATCGTCCGACGGCTCTTTTCCTGCTGGCGACTTCTTCCCAGGCTGCGTTTTCAGGCAGGCGGCTGTTTTTCTGTGGTGATTGCATCATCAACATTTGCGTTTGACATCATCCTTGCGTTCTGTGCAAGGCGGCCAGCTCAGGAGCTTCTGGTGTTTGTGTTTCGGCACCGGCAACCTTCCCTTGTTGTGTTTTGGTGTTTGCAGATTGGAAGCTGTCTTCTCATCAGTTTACAGGTTTTGATGACTCAGATGATGAGCTTTTGTCTCGATATTCATCTGAACGGAGGCGTGATTTCTATCGCGAGGATCGTCATATGGAGTCTCTTCCTCGTTCCCGTCCCCCTTCTATTCATGTATCTCGGCGATCCCCTTCCAGTGGGCCGAAGATGCAGCCTTTGGTACCCCTTGTACAGGTATCCGTACTTCCTCAGCTGCCCAAAGAGGACCGGTTGGATGGCTCCAACTTTTCTCTATGGTCCTGCAAGGTGGAGTGTATCTTGGACTCCTTCGATCTTTGGGAGCTTGTTTCTGTTCCTATTCCCCGACCTATGGTGGATCCCGCAGATGCGACATCTATGGATCGTGCAGTCTTATGGGATCGGCTCAATTCTAGAGCCCGATCTTTCCTCTTTCTGAGTTTGCAGGATTCTGTCCTTGTTCATGTTCACAGGTTGAAGACTGTAGCGGACGTGTGGCAGAAGCTAGCGTCTCTCTATCAACAGAAGACGTTTGCCCACCGGATATCTCTTGAAAAGAAGTTGCGGATGCTCTCTATTGATGATAGTCCTTCCATGAAGGACCACATCAACAGATTACAGGATATGAGGGATGAGCTTGCATCCCTCGGTCGGACGATATCTTTTGAAGATATGGCCATGATTCTCTTGACTCAGTTGCCATCGCCTCAGTTTGATGTCTTCTACACCAGCCTACTTACATCGAGGACCCGTGAGAAGCTTCTATGGGAGGAGCTATCCCCGCTTGTCTTGGAGCATGACGAGCGACTCAGAGAGGTCAATGCTAGTGGATCCGACTCCACTAGAGCCTTTGTTGTAGGTTCGGGAGGACAAAAGAAGAAGACGAAGTCAAAGGCTAAGAAGAAGGACAGTTCGTCAGGCTCTGACTCAGATTCAAAGAGACTGAAGTGCCCACACTGTGGGAAAGGGACACATCCCGAGGAGAAATACTGGAAGAAGTACCCTCACCTTCGTCCGGGAGCGAAGGGTGGATCTACATTGGAGCCTTCTTCTACCTCTACACCCGCTGTTACCCATGAGTCAGTGTTCCTTCATATCCATGCTTTGGACGAGGATCCTTCTTCCGTGGCTGCAGTGTCTTCTGCGCAGCCTTGGTTAGTGGACAGTGGTGCTTTGAGTCATATGACTCCCCGAGGTGATTTGTTACAGGATCTCCGTCCATCAGAGGGTTCAGTCACTGTTGGTGACCTTTTATCGGTGCCTATTAGTGGTGTTGGCACATTGCCTTTGTTTACAGACCGACCTACGAGCTTCCTTTCACAGGCCCTACATGTTCCGGACTTGGGCCTTCCCCTCCTCTCAGTTTATGGCCTTACGAGGCTTGGCACACGAGTGATCTTCACCGAGTATGCCGTTGTTATTGAGGATTCTCTTACAGGAGTTGTCTTATCTACAGGTTGGCAGGAGAGCGGGCTTTACAAGCTCCATTCCCCTTCTTTGATGCAGGGTCCTCCGAGGCAGTCTATTGCTACACCCGTTCCCGCTTGTGCACCTTCTATTCCACAGGTTCCTTCCCATCCCCCACCTTCTCCTCCGGTGGTTCCCTCGTACCCCCCATCCCTTTCAGAGGGGGACGATCTCGGTGATGCGGCTGTGGATTCCCTGGCCCCTAGTGTTTTAGAGGGGGCTTTCCAGGATCGTGAGGAGCTCCTTCAGCGGCAGTCTACATCGACGGACTTCATCGACATTGGCATTCCTCTTGCCACCCTAGGATCTATTTCCTCTTCGGCCTTCAGCCACATCCAGGATTTGAGAGGGGGTGTTAGCAGTCATGTTTGTCATGCCTTGTCATCTCCTGCCTGTGAGCCTCAGTCTGAGTCAGACGAGGACGTTAGGAGCTCTGACATGTCTGTCATGTGTTATGATGGGGGAGGCTAGTCACTCTTGACTGGCTATCTTAGGTTGTGTATTTCTTTTTGGCCTCTTTTAGTGGGCAGCCACTGGCTGCCCGGCCACCTTTTTGGTCACTGTTGTGGGGCGCCCATTTTAGGGCACTTTTAGGGTTTGCGCCCATTTTAGGGTTTGCGCCCATTTTAGGGTTAGGGTTAGGGTTTGTCCGTTGCCTATATATTGGCAGCCCCCCTCCCCACTTGGTCAGTTGTCTTCTTGCAGATTCCGACACTCCTTCTCCCCCGTGGTGGTGCTACCATCGTCATCAGCCTGATCTGGTGCCCTTATGACGCTGTGGGCTGCGTGCAGGGACTGATCAGTCCATTTCAGTGTATTCAGCATTCATTTCAGTCAGTGCAGATTTCTCTTCCTTATTTTCTGCTTTCTCTCTCTCTCTCCCTCCGTGTTCGTATTTCCTCTTCCGTTGCGCACTCTCACACACTAGGGGCCAGGGAATCCACAGCCGCATCATCGAGATCGTCCCCCTCTGAAAGGGATGGGGGGTACGAGGGAACCACCAGAGGAGAAGGTGGGGGATGGGAAGGAACCTGTGGAATAGAAGGTGCACAAGTGGGAACGGGTGTAGCAATAGACTGCCTCAGAGGACCCTGCATCAAAGAAGGGAAATGGAGCCTGTAAAGCCCGCTCTCCTGCCAACCTGTAGATAAGACAGCTCCTGTAATAGAATCCTCAATAACAATGGCATGCTCGGTGAAGATCACTCGTGTGCCAAGCCTCGTAAGGCCATAAACTGAGAGGAGGGGAAGGCCCAAATCCGGAACATGTAGGGCCTGTGAAAAGGAGCTCAAAGGTCAGTCGGTAAACAAAGGCAATGTGCCAACACCACTAATAGGTACCGATAAAATGTCACCAACAGTGACTGAACCCTCTGATGGACGGAGATCCTGTAACAAATCACCTCGGGGAGTCATATGACTCGAAGCACTACTATCCACTAACCAAGGCTGCGCAGAAGACACTGCAGCCACGGAAGAAGGATCCTCCTCCAAAGCATGGATATGAAGGAACACTGACTCATGGGTAACAGCGGGTGTAGAGGTAGAAGAAGGCTCCGATGTAGATCCACCCTTCGCTCCCGGACGAAGGTGAGGGTACTTCTTCCAGCATTTCTCCTCGGGATGTGTCCCTTTCCCACAGTGTGGGCACTTCAGTCTCTCTGAATCTGAGTCAGAGCCTGACGAACTGTCCTTCTTCTTAGCCTTTGACTTCGTCTTCTTCTTCTGTCCTCCCGAACCTGCAACAAAGGCTCTAGTGGAGTCGGATCCACTAGCATTGACCTCTCTGAGTCGCTCGTCATGCTCCAAGACAAGCGGGGATAGCTCCTCCCATAGAAGCTTCTCACGGGTCCTCGATGTAAGTAGGCTGGTGTAGAAGACATCAAACTGAGGCGATGGCAACTGAGTCAAGAGAATCATGGCCATATCTTCAGAAGATATCGTCCAACCGAGGGATGCAAGCTCATCCCTCATATCCTGTAATCTGTTGATGTGGTCCTTCATGGAAGGACTATCATCAATAGCGAGCATCCGCAACTTCTTTTCAAGAGATATCCGGTGGGCAAACGTCTTCTGTTGATAGAGAGACGCTAGCTTCTGCCACACGTCCGCTACAGTCTTCAACCTGTGAACATGAACAAGGACAGAATCCTGCAAACTCAGAAAGAGGAAAGATCGGGCTCTAGAATTGAGCCGATCCCATAAGACTGCACGATCCATAGATGTCGCATCTGCGGGATCCACCATAGGTCGGGGAATAGGAACAGAAACAAGCTCCCAAAGATCGAAGGAGTCCAAGATACACTCCACCTTGCAGGACCATAGAGAAAAGTTGGAGCCATCCAACCGGTCCTCTTTGGGCAGCTGAGGAAGTACGGATACCTGTACAAGGGGTACCAAAGGCTGCATCTTCGGCCCACTGGAAGGGGATCGCCGAGATACATGAATAGAAGGGGGACGGGAACGAGGAAGAGACTCCATATGACGATCCTCGCGATAGAAATCACGCCTCCGTTCAGATGAATGTCGAGACAAAAGCTCATCATCTGAGTCATCAAAACCTGTAAACTGATGAGAAGACATCTTCCAATCTGCAAATACCAAAACACAACAAGGGAAGGTTGCCGGTGCCGAAACACAAACACCAGAAGCTCCTGAGCTGGCCGCCTTGCACAGAACGCAAGGATGATGTCAAACGCAAATGTTGATGATGCAATCACCACAGGAAAACAGCCGCCTGCCTGAAAACGCAGCCTGGGAAGAAGTCGCCAGCAGGAAAAGAGCCGCCGGCCGATGGAACAACAGCCAGAACAACAAGGCGCAGGCTGGAAGGGTGTCGCCCAGCTGGAGGAGGGCCGCCCAGGCTGAAAACGCAGGCAGGAAGAGGGTGGTGATGACGTGGCAGCCACTGGAGAAGGCGCCAGCAGCAAACGCAAATTTGTTGACACCAAAACAGGCCGCCCTGATCAAGGAGATGGTGCAGAGGATGACGCCTCAGCTGTTGGAGACGTCTGGACCAGCAAACGCAGAGTTGTGGGTGTTTTCCCGCGTAAAACTCAGCTCCGTGTACTCTCAGTTTGGCGATGATACCATGTGAGAGTGCGCTGCGGAAGAGGAAATACGAACACGGAGGGAGAGAGAGAGAGAAAGCAGAAAATAAGGAAGAGAAATCTGCACTGACTGAAATGAATGCTGAATACACTGAAATGGACTGATCAGTCCCTGCACGCAGCCAACAGCGTCAGTGAGGGCACCAGATCAGGCTGATGATGATGGCAGCACCACCACGGGGGAGAAGGAGTGTCGGAATCTGAAAGAAGACAACTGACCAAGTGGGGAGGGGGGCTGCCAATATATAGGCAACGGACAAACCCTAACCCTAACCCTAAAATGGGCGCAAACCCTAAAATGGGCGCAAACCCTAAAAGTGCCCTAAAATGGGCGCCCCACAACAGTGACCAAAAAGGTGGCCGGGCAGCCAGTGGCTGCCCACTAAAAGAGGCCAAAAAGAAATACACAACCTAAGATAGCCAGTCAAGAGTGACTAGCCTCCCCCATCATAACACATGACAGACATGTCAGAGCTCCTAACGTCCTCGTCTGACTCAGACTGAGGCTCACAGGCAGGAGATGACAAGGCATGACAAACATGACTGCTAACACCCCCTCTCAAATCCTGGATGTGGCTGAAGGCCGAAGAGGAAATAGATCCTAGGGTGGCAAGAGGAATGCCAATGTCGATGAAGTCCGTCGATGTAGACTGCCGCTGAAGGAGCTCCTCACGATCCTGGAAAGCCCCCTCTAAACCACTAGGGGCCAGGGAATCCACAGCCGCATCACCGAGATCGTCCCCCTCTGAAAGGGATGGGGGGTACGAGGGAACCACCGGAGGAGAAGGTGGGGGATGGGAAGGAACCTGTGGAATAGAAGGTGCACAAGCGGGAACGGGTGTAGCAATAGACTGCCTCGGAGGACCCTGCATCAAAGAAGGGGAATGGAGCCTGTAAAGCCCGCTCTCCTGCCAACCTGTAGATAAGACAGCTCCTGTAAGAGAATCCTCAATAACAACGGCATGCTCGGTGAAGATCACTCGTGTGCCAAGCCTCGTAAGGCCATAAACTGAGAGGAGGGGAAGGCCCAAGTCCGGAACATGTAGGGCCTGTGAAAGGAAGCTCGTAGGTCGGTCTGTAAACAAAGGCAATGTGCCAACACCACTAATAGGCACCGATAGAAGGTCACCAACAGTGACTGAACCCTCTGATGGACGGAGATCCTGTAACAAATCACCTCGGGGAGTCATATGACTCGAAGCACCACTGTCCACTAACCAAGGCTGCGCAGAAGACACTGCAGCCACGGAAGAAGGATCCTCCTCCAAAGCATGGATATGAAGGAACACTGACTCATGGGTAACAGCGGGTGTAGAGGTAGAAGAAGGCTCCGATGTAGATCCACCCTTCGCTCCCGGACGAAGGTGAGGGTACTTCTTCCAGCATTTCTCCTCGGGATGTGTCCCTTTCCCACAGTGTGGGCACTTCAGTCTCTCTGAATCTGAGTCAGAGCCTGACGAACTGTCCTTCTTCTTAGCCTTTGACTTCGTCTTCTTCTTCTGTCCTCCCGAACCTGCAACAAAGGCTCTAGTGGAGTCGGATCCACTAGCATTGACCTCTCTGAGTCGCTCGTCATGCTCCAAGACAAGCGGGGATAGCTCCTCCCATAGAAGCTTCTCACGGGTCCTTGATGTAAGTAGGCTGGTGTAGAAGACATCAAACTGAGGCGATGGCAACTGAGTCAAGAGAATCATGGCCATATCTTTAGAAGATATCATCCGACCGAGGGATGCAAGCTCATCCCTCGTATCCTGTAATCTGTTGATGTGGTCCTTCATGGAAGGACTATCATCAATAGCGAGCATCCGCAACTTCTTTTCAAGAGATATCCGGTGGGCAAACGTCTTCTGTTGATAGAGAGACGCTAGCTTCTGCCACACGTCCGCTACAGTCTTCAACCTGTGAACATGAACAAGGACAGAATCCTGCAAACTCAGAAAGAGGAAAGATCGGGCTCTAGAATTGAGCCGATCCCATAAGACTGCACGATCCATAGATGTCGCATCTGCGGGATCCACCATAGGTCGGGGAATAGGAACAGAAACAAGCTCCCAAAGATCGAAGGAGTCCAAGATACACTCCACCTTGCAGGACCATAGAGAAAAGTTGGAGCCATTTGTTACAGGATCTCCGTCCATCAGAGGGTTCAGTCACTGTTGGTGACATTTTATCGGTACCTATTAGTGGTGTTGGCACATTGCCTTTGTTTACCGACTGACCTTTGAGCTCCTTTTCACAGGCCCTACATGTTCCGGATTTGGGCCTTCCCCTCCTCTCAGTTTATGGCCTTACGAGGCTTGGCACACGAGTGATCTTCACCGAGCATGCCATTGTTATTGAGGATTCTATTACAGGAGCTGTCTTATCTACAGGTTGGCAGGAGAGCGGGCTTTACAGGCTCCATTTCCCTTCTTTGATGCAGGGTCCTCTGAGGCAGTCTATTGCTACACCCGTTCCCACTTGTGCACCTTCTATTCCACAGGTTCCTTCCCATCCCCCACCTTCTCCTCCGGTGGTTCCCTCGTACCCCCCATCCCTTTCAGAGGGGGACGATCTCGATGATGCGGCTGTGGATTCCCTGGCCCCTAGTGTGTGAGAGTGCGCAACGGAAGAGGAAATACGAACACGGAGGGAGAGAGAGAGAGAAAGCAGAAAATAAGGAAGAGAAATCTGCACTGACTGAAATGAATGCTGAATACACTGAAATGGACTGATCAGTACTTCCTCAGCTGCCCAAAGAGGACCGGTTGGATGGCTCCAACTTTTCTCTATGGTCCTGCAAGGTGGAGTGTATCTTGGACTCCTTCGATCTTTGGGAGCTTGTTTCTGTTCCTATTCCCCGACCTATGGTGGATCCCGCAGATGCGACATCTATGGATCGTGCAGTCTTATGGGATCGGCTCAATTCTAGAGCCCGATCTTTCCTCTTTCTGAGTTTGCAGGATTCTGTCCTTGTTCATGTTCACAGGTTGAAGACTGTAGCGGACGTGTGGCAGAAGCTAGCGTCTCTCTATCAACAGAAGACGTTTGCCCACCGGATATCTCTTGAAAAGAAGTTGCGGATGCTCGCTATTGATGATAGTCCTTCCATGAAGGACCACATCAACAGATTACAGGATACGAGGGATGAGCTTGCATCCCTCGGTCGGATGATATCTTCTGAAGATATGGCCATGATTCTCTTGACTCAGTTGCCATCGCCTCAGTTTGATGTCTTCTACACCAGCCTACTTACATCAAGGACCCGTGAGAAGCTTCTATGGGAGGAGCTATCCCCGCTTGTCTTGGAGCATGACGAGCGACTCAGAGAGGTCAATGCTAGTGGATCCGACTCCACTAGAGCCTTTGTTGCAGGTTCGGGAGGACAGAAGAAGAAGACGAAGTCAAAGGCTAAGAAGAAGGACAGTTCGTCAGGCTCTGACTCAGATTCAGAGAGACTGAAGTGCCCACACTGTGGGAAAGGGACACATCCCGAGGAGAAATGCTGGAAGAAGTACCCTCACCTTCGTCCGGGAGCGAAGGGTGGATCTACATCGGAGCCTTCTTCTACCTCTACACCCGCTGTTACCCATGAGTCAGTGTTCCTTCATATCCATGCTTTGGAGGAGGATCCTTCTTCCGTGGCTGCAGTGTCTTCTGCGCAGCCTTGGTTAGTGGACAGTGGTGCTTCGAGTCATATGACTCCCCGAGGTGATTTGTTACAGGATCTCCGTCCATCAGAGGGTTCAGTCACTGTTGGTGACCTTCTATCGGTGCCTATTAGTGGTGTTGGCACATTGCCTTTGTTTACAGACCGACCTACGAGCTTCCTTTCACAGGCCCTACATGTTCCGGACTTGGGCCTTCCCCTCCTCTCAGTTTATGGCCTTACGAGGCTTGGCACACGAGTGATCTTCACCGAGCATGCCGTTGTTATTGAGGATTCTCTTACAGGAGCTGTCTTATCTACAGGTTGGCAGGAGAGCGGGCTTTACAGGCTCCATTCCCCTTCTTTGATGCAGGGTCCTCCGAGGCAGTCTATTGCTACACCCGTTCCCGCTTGTGCACCTTCTATTCCACAGGTTCCTTCCCATCCCCCACCTTCTCCTCCGGTGGTTCCCTCGTACCCCCCATCCCTTTCAGAGGGGGACGATCTCGGTGATGCGGCTGTGGATTCCCTGGCCCCTAGTGGTTTAGAGGGGGCTTTCCAGGATCGTGAGGAGCTCCTTCAGCGGCAGTCTACATCGACGGACTTCATCGACATTGGCATTCCTCTTGCCACCCTAGGATCTATTTCCTCTTCGGCCTTCAGCCACATCCAGGATTTGAGAGGGGGTGTTAGCAGTCATGTTTGTCATGCCTTGTCATCTCCTGCCTGTGAGCCTCAGTCTGAGTCAGACGAGGACGTTAGGAGCTCTGACATGTCTGTCATGTGTTATGATGGGGGAGGCTAGTCACTCTTGACTGGCTATCTTAGGTTGTGTATTTCTTTTTGGCCTCTTTTAGTGGGCAGCCACTGGCTGCCCGGCCACCTTTTTGGTCACTGTTGTGGGGCGCCCATTTTAGGGCACTTTTAGGGTTTGCGCCCATTTTAGGGTTTGCGCCCATTTTAGGGTTAGGGTTAGGGTTTGTCCGTTGCCTATATATTGGCAGCCCCCCTCCCCACTTGGTCAGTTGTCTTCTTTCAGATTCCGACACTCCTTCTCCCCCGTGGTGGTGCTGCCATCATCATCAGCCTGATCTGGTGCCCTCACTGACGCTGTTGGCTGCGTGCAGGGACTGATCAGTCCATTTCAGTGTATTCAGCATTCATTTCAGTCAGTGCAGATTTCTCTTCCTTATTTTCTGCTTTCTCTCTCTCTCTCCCTCCGTGTTCGTATTTCCTCTTCCGCAGCGCACTCTCACATGGTATCATCGCCAAACTGAGAGTACACGGAGCTGAGTTTTACGCGGGAAAACACCCACAACTCTGCGTTTGCTGGTCCAGACGTCTCCAACAGCTGAGGCGTCATCCTCTGCACCATCTCCTTGATCAGGGCGGCCTGTTTTGGTGTCAACAAATTTGCGTTTGCTGCTGGCGCCTTCTCCAGTGGCTGCCACGTCATCACCACCCTCTTCCTGCCTGCGTTTTCAGCCTGGGCGGCCCTCCTCCAGCTGGGCGACACCCTTCCAGCCTGCGCCTTGCTGTTCTGGCTGTTGTTCCATCGGCCGGCGGCTCTTTTCCTGCTGGCGACTTCTTCCCAGGCTGCGTTTTCAGGCAGGCGGCTGTTTTCCTGTGGTGATTGCATCATCAACATTTGCGTTTGACATCATCCTTGCGTTCTGTGCAAGGCGGCCAGCTCAGGAGCTTCTGGTGTTTGTGTTTCGGCACCGGCAACCTTCCCTTGTTGTGTTTTGGTATTTGCAGATTGGAAGATGTCTTCTCATCAGTTTACAGGTTTTGATGACTCAGATGATGAGCTTTTGTCTCGACATTCATCTGAACGGAGGCGTGATTTCTATCGCGAGGATCGTCATATGGAGTCTCTTCCTCGTTCCCGTCCCCCTTCTATTCATGTATCTCGGCGATCCCCTTCCAGTGGGCCGAAGATGCAGCCTTTGGTACCCCTTGTACAGGTATCCGTACTTCCTCAGCTGCCCAAAGAGGACCGGTTGGATGGCTCCAACTTTTCTCTATGGTCCTGCAAGGTGGAGTGTATCTTGGACTCCTTCGATCTTTGGGAGCTTGTTTCTGTTCCTATTCCCCGACCTATGGTGGATCCCGCAGATGCGACATCTATGGATCGTGCAGTCTTATGGGATCGGCTCAATTCTAGAGCCCGATCTTTCCTCTTTCTGAGTTTGCAGGATTCTGTCCTTGTTCATGTTCACAGGTTGAAGACTGTAGCGGACGTGTGGCAGAAGCTAGCGTCTCTCTATCAACAGAAGACGTTTGCCCACCGGATATCTCTTGAAAAGAAGTTGCGGATGCTCTCTATTGATGATAGTCCTTCCATGAAGGACCACATCAACAGATTACAGGATATGAGGGATGAGCTTGCATCCCTCGGTCGGACGATATCTTCTGAAGATATGGCCATGATTCTCTTGACTCAGTTGCCATCGCCTCAGTTTGATGTCTTCTACACCAGCCTACTTACATCGAGGACCCGTGAGAAGCTTCTATGGGAGGAGCTATCCCCGCTTGTCTTGGAGCATGACGAGCGACTCAGAGAGGTCAATGCTAGTGGATCCGACTCCACTAGAGCCTTTGTTGCAGGTTCGGGAGGACAGAAGAAGAAGACGAAGTCAAAGGCTAAGAAGAAGGACAGTTCGTCAGGCTCTGACTCAGATTCAGAGAGACTGAAGTGCCCACACTGTGGGAAAGGGACACATCCCGAGGAGAAATGCTGGAAGAAGTACCCTCACCTTCGTCCGGGAGCGAAGGGTGGATCTACATCGGAGCCTTCTTCTACCTCTACACCCGCTGTTACCCATGAGTCAGTGTTCCTTCATATCCATGCTTTGGAGGAGGATCCTTCTTCCGTGGCTGCAGTGTCTTCTGCGCAGCCTTGGTTAGTGGACAGTGGTGCTTCGAGTCATATGACTCCCCGAGGTGATTTGTTACAGGATCTCCGTCCATCAGAGGGTTCAGTCACTGTTGGTGAACTTTTATCGGTGCCTATTAGTGGTGTTGGCACATTGCCTTTGTTTACAGACCGACCTACGAGCTTCCTTTCACAGGCTCTACATGTTCCGGACTTGGGCCTTCCCCTCCTCTCAGTTTATGGCCTTACGAGGCTTGGCACACGAGTGATCTTCACCGAGCATGCCGTTGTTATTGAGGATTCTCTTACAGGAGCTGTCTTATCTACAGGTTGGCAGGAGAGCGGGCTTTACAGGCTCCATTCCCCTTCTTTGATGCAGGGTCCTCCGAGGCAGTCTATTGCTACACCCGTTCCCGCTTGTGCACCTTCTATTCCACAGGTTCCTTCCCATCCCCCACCTTCTCCTCCGGTGGTTCCCTCGTACCCCCCATCCCTTTCAGAGGGGGACGAACTCGGTGATGCGGCTGTGGATTCCCTGGCCCCTAGTGTTTTAGAGGGGGCTTTCCAGGATCGTGAGGAGCTCCTTCAGCGGCAGTCTACATCGACGGACTTCATCGACATTGGCATTCCTCTTGCCACCCTAGGATCTATTTCCTCTTCGGCCTTCAGCCACATCCAGGATTTGAGAGGGGGTGTTAGCAGTCATGTTTGTCATGCCTTGTCATCTCCTGCCTGTGAGCCTCAGTCTGAGTCAGACGAGGACGTTAGGAGCTCTGACATGTCTGTCATGTGTTATGATGGGGGAGGCTAGTCACTCTTGACTGGCTATCTTAGGTTGTGTATTTCTTTTTGGCCTCTTTTAGTGGGCAGCCACTGGCTGCCCGGCCACCTTTTTGGTCACTGTTGTGGGGCGCCCATTTTAGGGCACTTTTAGGGTTTGCGCCCATTTTAGGGTTTGCGCCCATTTTAGGGTTAGGGTTAGGGTTTGTCCGTTGCCTATATATTGGCAGCCCCCCTCCCCACTTGGTCAGTTGTCTTCTTGCAGATTCCGACACTCCTCCCCCGTGGTGGTGCTGCCATCGTCATCAGCTTGATCTGGTGCCCTCACTGACGCTGTGGGCTGCGTGCAGGGACTGATCAGTCCATTTCAGTGTATTCAGCATTCATTTCAGTCATTGCAGATTTCTCTTCCTTATTTTCTGCTTTCTCTCTCTCTCTCCCTCCGTGTTCGTATTTCCTCTTCCGTTGCGCACTCTCACAGATGCATGAGGCCGACTTTAGGCTATGTTCAACTGCTGCATAAGAGTTTACAACCAAAAAGACTAATGTTAAATAAAGAAAAACGAGCTTTTATTATAGGAGAAATGAGAGAGTAATGCAAAAAGGGAAAGTGGAATAGCACAAGACGAGTATCTAGTCACATGTCATGAGATGTGACAAGAAAGGACACTTGGAGGCTTGTAGTGTCCTAACACTTGTCACTTCTCTCTACACCCTTCCATTTTGAGCTAAGTACTATTAAGAATAGAAACAACCAAATTCAATAAGCATTGCCAAAACACAAAGCTTACTATTTTTAAAATGTCATTCTTACTTTTTAGGACTAGCATCTTTTGACCAATTCGAAACTCCTAAAATTAGGGAAAACCCTTGCTCGCCAGCACCCAAACCAAAATATGTGTCATGTGTAAGGTCTTTATGAGCACATTACAAAATAAGTGTTGAAATCTTCATTCGAGTTTTCTATGAAAGATATGTGCATTTTAAGCTTTTAGCTTACACATGCATATTTTGCAGATATTTCGTGATCATGCCATCTTGCTAATTGTAACTATTTGTTCTAGCAGATCTAGCCCAAACTACAAGGCATTAATCCTTTTTGCGTCCAAGCTTTGACCCTGATATACTTGAGTTTCTGGTCGCAGGTGCCCAATCAGGTCATATAGGTGGAAGTGTCTACTATCTTTTCTTTAACCCACTACGTGGGTTGAAAGTTCACCATCATCCATGACCACTCATCAATGGCCAGCTCTAATGCAATTTTCTTTATATCTAGTAAGTAGTCAATTAAATACGCTAAATAATAGAAAGGATACGAATTCCTATTTGTTTGTGTTATGATAGCCCTAAGCAAGAGCAAATTTAAAGTGTCATTCTCTGAAGCCTCTTATGTTCCATGAACTCCATTTCTTTTAAAAGTGTTCATAGCTATAATTTTCTAAATAAATGTCATACTCAGCCTCAAGTATTCATTTCTTATATTTTCTCAAATGGTTAAGCCTCGAAAATAAGCGGACATTATAATTGCAAGCATACTACATTGTTCGGAGCGTTTATAGTGTCCAATCTGATGGAGACATCAAACAACTTTGTTCTCCATCAACAACTTAGTTCACCCTCATGCACCTGTCTGTGATCCATACTAACAGAAGATGACCATTTTCTGGCTTCCTGTCCAAGTCCCATCCCATCCTTGTATCGTCCAAGTCTTGTCCCCATGTTAGAACCCCCTCTGATGGTAACAGGGGATGGTGATCCCTACCCCTGTCCCCGTTCTTGTCCTTGTCCCATGTTACTATGGTGTGATCTGTCTTCTCTCCAGGTGGATCGCAAATTACAATCGGCTAGTAGCTAGTGGTACATGAGCAGAACATGACAGTCTAGTATAAAGCACAGCAACAGTAAATCATTCTTAAATGCTCCACGAGAAACTGTGTGGCATCATCAAAATCGACGTCATAAGATCACGTAAAGATGCAATACATTAAGAGTGGAATAAGTCAAACTTAAAACATTGGTTCCTTTATTGTACCATCTCGAACTTGAATAGTTCACTTGATGCACCTGGCTTGATAAATGCTACCGACCAAGCATCCCCTTCAGTCTGCATTATTGGAAGGACAAAGTTATTGCATGTCAAAGATATGCCATACTACATATTCCTAGCTGATCACTGCTAGTGCATACTAAGATTTCACTTCATACTGTTGAGGATCTGCCCATTACATGCTTTGAACTTTTCCAATTTAGGGAACATAATTAGGGATACTAATGAAAGTTTTAAGTTGCTACTGGCTTGGATATTGACAGCAACAGTTTGTGTGTTTGGGGATTCTTTTGGGGGGGCTACTTGAACTTACTGTCATGGTTACTTCAACAGCACCTAAGTTGCCATGGCCTGTAGTTGCTACTAGCTTGGTTATTGACAGTGATGTTTTGGCTTCATTTGGGGAGCCAGTTGAACTTACTTTTCGGTTATTTGAACAGCACCTAAGTTACCTGACTTCAAATCTAGTGCTCCAGCTAACTTAGTGAACATGGAGATAAATTATAACTCAAGATGAATCTGCTACAAACAATGTTTGAATCAATGAGACAGCACTGAACTCCCTTATCTGCAATGCTCTGTAGTGTGTGCTGTGCAGAGTTCCAATTTGTAATTCGAGCAAACAAAATTCTTAGGTTTCAACATCTTGAGTGTGAGTTGCTAACACTTGTGCTCCTGAGTCCCGTCATTATATGGAATATGGAACAGTGTGTTAGTTATTTGTTTATCATCATCTGAAAAGGTGGTTTGATATCTTACATTTGAAGTTGGCACTACTTTTTTGTGTCTGGTCTGTCTGGATTTGGCTCATTCTAGGAGGTTGAAGAACCATCAGACTTGAAGTAAGACTTGAAGTAAGCTCTTTCATTGATCTGTTAGGTTTCATTCTGTCATATGGTGCACTTGCTTGGCACGATTGATGTTTGCTTTGCAATTTGAAAGGCACTGCTGGAGGTTGCCTTTCCTTACCAAGAATTATCAGTTCTCCATCAGGAGTTTTTAAGGTGATAGGATAGGTGGTGGATGCATCCCCACAGAAAACACTGAAGGGTTGTAGCTGAATAATATTGCTGAGATCTGGGCTATCAGTTGAGCTCTGTGCTGGTTCACTTGTCAATACTTGGCAGCTAGTAGACTGGGGTGAGTTTCTTTGACATTCATGGTATGCCCATGTTTCTAATGATGATGGTGCATTTGTAGGATCCATTTTACTCTCCTGCTTCTCCAAAATTCTGTTTTGGCTTATCTTGTTGTCTGGATTGTTGGGATCAGCTCCAGCATCACTTACATTATCTCTATCATGCAAACAGTTGCGTTGCTGGACAGCCTTTTCAGATCCCTGCTGATATTTCTCCTCAGCTGTTGCTATAAAATTTGCAAGCCTTGCTATATGCAGTGCATTATTCCTGACCTGGTCTGAAGGTCTTGTATCAGTTGATTTTGGATCTCTCATTGAATCAAAAGTTGTGGGATAATCTGACATTTCCGGTCCCTTCTTTTCTGCATGTAGGTCAGCAAAATCAGGATTCCAGTGTGACATGCTGTCATTTGTTGGTCTTGCCTGTATATTCCTTGAGTTTGTATCTTTTATGCCTTCTTGTATAGCGTCTTCATTGGATGACAAATTCTGTGCTACATACTCAAATGGCAAGGACATGCTTATCTTATTGATGCTGTTCACAGTCTCCACTCTAGGGATTGGTGTGCATGCTGCCACTTCAGTATGTGCATCTGTTTGAAAAGGTTTGAAGTTAAAGCAGTTTTGTGTTACAAGATTAACCTGTAAAGCTGGTGGTTCCCTAGGTGATTGGGGTCCTATCTGAATAGTCTTTGAATTTTGCACCTCAGTTGGATTAATTTTCACTTGTACACTGTGCACTGCGTTTTCTTCCTCTATCATACTGTGCTGTAGGCTAAAATCACTGTTTTTCCCAACTTCAGTAGTTTCTGCTACCATAATATCCCCTGCCAACACTTTGGTTTGATGACTTTCAGAATATTGATAATGCCAAGGACTTCCTAAGTCAACGTTGAAGGAGCTGCCAAAAGTTTCTGTTCTCTGAGCTTTTTCTCCAAACTGAGTTGCTTGGCTGGCGCATGTGCTAGGCGAATAATAATTGACAAGGCTGGATGGTTGGCTCGAATGCAGGATTGGTTCTAGTCCCATTGCTGGCCATGTTGCTGTGGGCCCCTCTGTATGACTTAATCCAGGCTTGCCTTTTGAGAAGCTCAATGGAGAGTTTTCAATCTGTCTTCGAGGCTCAGCAAACTTTTCTGTGGTTAATTCAGGCCTGTGAGATTGCTTGGGATCTGGATAGTTAGTGGGTCGCTTGAAACCATCTCCAGTTAAGGAAACCTTGTTGGCTTCACTTTGTTTAGCAGTGATTGGATTTGGAGATTGTTCCAAATAGATTATTTGTCCACCAAGCATCTCTCCTTGTTCACCAAGCATTTCTCCAGATGGTGGCTTATTTGAGCTTTGTGATAGATGTTCAAGAGTCTGGAAAGCATTCGTTTGAGACAGCCTAAGAGCTGGCAAAGTTGATTGTGGAGTGGAAGACACGGATGTATTTTCCCTATTGCCACTCATGTCTCTATGTTTAGACATGTGATTAGATTCTGAGTTTGAGTACCTGATGCTTTGGAGACCTGGACCTATTTCACAGACTGCATGTTTGTTCAGCATGGTTGTCTTATTCAAAACAGATTTATAATCTTGTTTTTAGGTTATTGCAGAAATTTGTCAAAGAGTTACCTGCTGAGAATGGAAGTTTATTTTTTGTAATTTGCAGAGTGGAATGATCAAGGGTAACTGCTTCATTCTGTGATTGTGTGACAGACATGGTTTCAGTAGGAGAAATACAGGGTATGTTTGAAGCAATGTTTGGTCCAGAGACCTGCATCTTAAGGTCTTTATCCAGCACCATATCATTTTTGGTAGGTGGAAATGCAGTGTGAGAGGTTTGTTGATCAATATGTATTATTCTATTCTCTCTTGAAACAGTTGTTTTGTATGTGCTTGAAGCCATCCTTTCTCCATTGTCCATTTCATTGTTAAAGATCTGGGTGGGAATGCTACTGGAGTCGAACATGTTGCTAAGAATTCCATTCAATTCTTGATCTCGTTTATCTGGTGCAACCAACCAATATTCTGTGTCTGTGTGAGTTTGGGGTCCTGTGTTAATCTTTTGATTTTCTGTGTTTCTATAGATTTGATGTGTCGTATTGGCCAAATTTTGTACACTTCGTTTGCCAGCTGTGCCAGAAGCAAACTGTGTATTGGCATCTTCAAGTTGTGTCTGTCTATATCTAATTAGTTCATTATCTTCAACTTTATTAATCACTCTTTTCAATGAAGGAAGTAGAGATTGTTCAGGCTGAAAAAGTGATGTTGATAAGGGGCTGGATGTAGGGGCTTCCATCAATTTATCAGCCACATTGTCTGAGAGGTAGTGTCTAAATTTTGGGCTTGGGTTTCTCATACTTACAGTGATTGAGTCCTGAAGCTCTTGGTCTTTCACAGCTCTCTCATGACTTGGGCTACCTGATGCTGTGAGGGTAGGAGATACTGACCCCTCTTGGAATCTAGATGAGATCTCTGCATGCTGCTCTAAATATTGCAGCAATCTCTCATTTTCAATTGCATGTTCTACTTCTGTCCACAACTCTGCATCCGGGTTGGACTGAAGCGCTATGTTGCGTCTTCTTGGATGTTGCTTAGATTCATGTGCCAGAACATGTTTTGAGTCAGGCCTGTGTCTCTTTCCAAATTTCCTTCTCCTCCATCCTTGTGCATTGGTCCTGTATGGTTCTGGGTTTGATATTTCTATGTCCTCACAATCAGCAAGCGTCCTCATCACTTTCACTTTACTTATTGCTAATCTCATTTCGTCAATTGCATTTTCAAGCCAGATCATTGCTCTAGATTTCTTCTTGCAGCTTGTCCTTGTCTTCTTGTTCTCAGTTGGTGCCCCCTGAGTTTGATCATAGACCCTTGAAGTAAGAACACCTGTCTGTGAACTCTCTGGTGTATCATTCTTAGACTCTTGGGTAGGTTGTGCACTTCTTGCTCTCAAGTTGTGTGACACATGACTGGGATACAGAAATTCCTGATCAATGAAGGTGCCAGGATGGCACTGTATCATTTGTGCCTTGTTTATTCGTCTGGCGGATTTCTTGGTGATATGGCTTGAAGATGAGGCTGGTCCATTGAAATCATTATAGTCTTCCATGTATTTGCTGATTGTTCAGCAGCATGTCTACAGAAATTTCACGACTACACCCAAACAACCTAACTCTGCCCTGCGGAAAGTCATGAAGGTTCTAGACAGCTGTGTGATTGTATTAGCTTGTCGTGCAACACACGAAAAAATTGTTTGTGCACAGGCACATTATCGAATCCAACAAGTTCTCCTCTGTAGCCTTCATATGTCAAGTAAGACATGCCAACGTGAATAGCCCAGGAGAGCTGCTCCTGATCCGGGGGAAGTTACATTCTGAGGAAAACACGGCTCACCAACTTCAATGGTGGGTTGGAGAGGAGGGGTAAGACCATGAGCATGCCTCTTGTTCACATCAGAAACCCGCTGCTGCCAAAAACGATTCATTCTTATTCTTATTAAACTTCTATTCTTCTCGTTAAACTTGACGTTTAGTTTGAATCACGATGCGGGTCCATTGTCTGTCATAGGCTGTACCGCATCCTCAAAATTCTTACGCAGAGTCCACACACACTCTCAGAGACACAGAGACAGACAGACAGAGACAGAGACAGAGAGAGAGAGAGAGAGAGAGAGAGAGAGAGAGAGAGAGAGAGAGAGATTTTTCCTGGGCTCTAAACGTCACACATGGAGAGCAATTGCGTTTCTAAATCTTATTGCAACAACAATCCGTCCCACTTCCCTCCCGAAATAATATGTAAACCATGTTATTGCTACATTGATCCAAAGATTGCTTGCAAGTATGGCAATTGTGGGTCAATACAGAGCCCACAATCTATGTAGCTCAGCCAAAGACAAAGCTTTCATTATAGATGCAACGAGACCTTGTTTGTTTTCGGTGGAAGTTAATCTATGTACTATGTGCCCTTTTCTTGCATGTTCACTTGTTTACACCTGCACATGTGGAGAGAGAGAGACATACACACACACACATATAGAGAGAGTGTGTGCGTGGGTTATGTATTAATGTCCTTATAGACATCTCAAAGGCATATAGGATAAAGAGACACGTACCAAGGTTTTAGTCACAACCCACTTCAAGGTGCCATTGGCACAAATAGAAAATCAATTGCTAAAGCTATAAAAGTTACTAAATATATCATGATCCAGAAGTAGCTTAATGTGTAGGCTTTAAGCTAGTTTAATTTCATCTATGATCCATGCTTTGGTTCTTCCCTTGAAACATTTTGATTGCTTTAGTACTTGAAGTTTATCTTGTATGCTCTAAACTCTAAACTTATATTTTTTCCTCGCTTGATGGATGATTTTCCATGGTGTTGTCTACTTCAACCCTTTTTCTTCTAGAATAGGTCTTACTTTGCTCTTTAGCTTGTAAGTCTCTAAACATCCTTGGTAATTTTTATCATCTAGTTTATCTTGTATTTCTTCATGCCATCCGTCAAGGAGGCCTCCTAAGTATGCATGGTTTGTAATCTTTATTTGCAATGTAGCTTCATTAACTAGTGAAAAGATAGTGTCTAACGTACCCGTTTATTTGCATCCTTCCTTTGTTTAATTTACTTTTGTGCTTCCTCCTGCACTTTGGTCATTATTTTCTTGACTTCATCTTGAATCTTCTTATTAGTTGTGACCACCTTTGTTGCTCGTGTTCCCTCTAGTTCTGACGAACATGTAAGCACTTTGGCAAGTAAGGCTTTCAAAACCACATTATTTGCTTGTAAGTTGCAAAGTTATTGATACACGTCGTCCCCTCATGGACTTGGGTTTGGGCGGTGATGCCAAGATCATTGAAAAATCTTTGAGTGCATCTCCCTATTAGGGCAAGATTTTAGGTCACCCTCACCCCTAGGTGTTGCCCTTGCATCGTAGGAAAGATGCATATGAGAATTAGAAATTGGTAAAGCCTTTAGTGTGACTCTTTATATATATATATATATATATATATATATATATATATATAGAGAGAGAGAGAGGACCTGGAAATCTAAATGAGCACAAATAACCTAAACTAGGAAACGAGCATAGGTCAATTGGATTGTGGTGAACTAAGAGAATGAAAATAGAGGAGTTGACGGAGTTTGCTACGACAGACTATTGTGGTGATTGCTATGGTGCATTGTTGTAGTGATTGCTGACTATAGGCTAACATAGAGAGAGAGAGACAAAGACAAAGACAGAGACAGAGATTTCTATTCAACATCTTGTAAGATGCCTTAAGGGGTGTAGAACTAGCACCATACATCATCAAATATCTAGATACATTCACTTTAGGGTGTTCAAAGCATAGAACTAACTTAAAACTATGTTACAATCAAAATAGTTAAACCAACAAAAGGGATCCTCTTCTTAGGGATTCTTAAAACTCTTAGATAAGAGTCTTGCATGTATAATCTTCCTTTTGGACCACCACCATCATCTTGGTGATCTCTTTTGCTTCTCATTGAGCTCATTTGGTCTAAGGTTATCTACAATCCACAACTTCTTGAGTTTCTTATCTTGTCTCACAAATTTGATTTTACTATTGAGATTTTACTATCTAGTTTCTCTTGTATTTCTTCAAGTCATCCATCAAGAAGGCCTCCTAAACATGCATAGTCTCCAATCTCCTTTTGCAATGTAGTTTCATTGATTAGTGAAAAGATAGCATCTAACATACCTTCTTTATTTGCCTCCTTTCCTATTTTGAGTTTCCTTTTGTATTTCCTTTTGCATTTGGATCATTATTTCCTCAACTTCATCTTCAATCTTGTTATTAGTTGTAGCCACCTCTATTGCTAGCTTTCCCTTAAGCTTTGACAAACATATAAGCACTTTGGCATGTGAGTCTTTCAAAACGATAGCTTGTAAACTCATTGACACAAGTAGTGTTTGGTTTAGATGGTGATGCCAAGATCTTTGAAAGTCTTTGAGCACATCTCACTATTAGGGCAAGAGCTCAAGTCAAATCCTCACACTTGAATTCTACCCTTGCATCATAGGAAAAGTGGTTAGGAGGATTAGAAACTAGTCATGCCCTTACCTATGAAAAGGTCTTTAACTGGAGAGAGAGAGAGAGGAGCTAGAACACTAAAGTTGAGAAATGATTGTAGGTTGGTTGGATTGCGATGAACTAAGAGAGAAAGAAAATAGAGAAGCTGAAGGACTTTGCTATGATGGACTATTATGGCCATTGTTATGGTGATTGTTATGATTGACTACTATGGTGATTGCCATGATAACATGCTAACATAGATTGAGAAATGATTGTGGTGACAACGGGAGACACACACACACACAGAGC
This sequence comes from Lygodium microphyllum, assembly GCF_053477565.2. Classification (NCBI taxonomy): domain Eukaryota; kingdom Viridiplantae; phylum Streptophyta; class Polypodiopsida; order Schizaeales; family Lygodiaceae; genus Lygodium; species Lygodium microphyllum. The sequence goes on from NC_141141.1 coordinate 25,362,652, forward strand.
TTCTTTAAAATGCCTCAAGGTATGTAGAACCCACACCATACATCATCAAATATCCAGATACAATTCAGTTTGGGGTATTAAAAGCATAGAACTAACTTAAAACTACATCACAATCAACATAATCAAACCCAACAAAAGATTTGCTCTTCTTAGGTGTTCTTAAAACTCTAGGATTAGATTCTTGCATTCATAATATGTCCCAAAATTGCCTTTCTTTTAGACAACATTTATCTTGCTAATATCTTTTGGATTTTCCTTGAGCTCGTTTGGTGTGAGGTTATCTACAATCCACAACTTGGTGCCGTTGAGTTTGTTACCTTGTCTCACAAAATTGATTTTCCTATCTAGCCCACCCCAAACAAGGGGTGGCTTGATGCTTCCTCTTCCCCCTATTTATGGAATTTCCATGGCTCTAGGGTGCACAAGAAGCTATACTTCTTGAAGACATTGCAACTTGGTTTTTTAATAGAAATGTGCTCTTAAATCACCTTGATTACATTCTTGAAAACTTCTACTTATTTCATGACTACTTTGATGTGCATTCATTGAGTTGCACCATTGTTAGAGACTCTGTGTGTGTGTGTGTGTTCGTTCTTTGTGATGCTTCCTCTGTTGTTTCCTACCTATCTTAAACATTGCATACTACATCAAACGTACACGTGTAAATGTTTATATTATTTGATTCCAAATCATTTATTTTTAAAAAAATTTGCACGATTGCTCTTTTATCATATATGTGATCAGATATAAAATCCCCAAATGTACGCATCAAGACATTTATTACACGAGAGATGTATCCTCTTTGCAGTGCACCTACCCTTATTATCCTTTATGCACATGTATGAGTGTTTCTAAAGGACAAAATGCCATCATTCTAACAATGATTTGATATTATAACTTGAGTTATAAGAGTATGTATCAACGAGGTCCATCACTAATGCTTTCTTTTGTTGAGGTTCTTCAATATCAAGAGGTTTTTTAACACACCGAGAAATTTGAGCACTCCACACCAAGAAAATATATTTATAACTAATTGTGTCGTGTGTTTATTTCCAAAGTTCAAAATGACTTACTAGACTTTCAAAGCACTGCTAATTGGGCCTTAAGAGTTATCCATGTTACAAGGGCATCCACCCTCTTATTATTTTCTATATTAAATGGATACGTACTCAACATGATATTATATCCCAAGCACAATTTAGAAGCTTCTCACATTTTAATATTATGATTATGATCGTGACTTAAATTTTTGCACATGATGTGCCTTGCTAAATGTGTAAATCTTTGCTAACGATGTGGAATCCTTCTATCTTATCTACATTTATGTACTTTTTACATCATTGGCATAAGTTCCACATGCATTTTGAGATCTAATAGAGAGAGAGGGGATTAAAAATGCCTCAAGGTGTGTAGAATCCGCACTATACATCATTGACTATTTAGATAAATTTTAGTTTTAGGTGTTAAAAGCACAAAACTAAATTAAACTACACTAGAATCAAAGTGATCAAACCCAACAAAAGACATCCTCTTCTTAGAGGCTCTAAACTTTTCAGATGGAGTGTCTTGTATGCATAATGTGTCACACATTTGCCTTCCTTTTAGATATCATTAAACTTGGTGACCTCTATTGGCTTCTCCTTGAGCTCATTTGGTATGAGGTTATCTGCAATCCACAACTTGGTGCCCTTGAGTTTGTTACCTTGTCTCAAGTAATTGATTTTACTATCAGGCCCATCCCAAACAAGGGTGGCTTGATGCCCCCCCCCCCTTGTTTATGAAACTCCCATGGCTCTGGGGTGCACAAGAAGCTTAACTTCTCGAAGATAGTGCAACTTGGTTTGTTTCTGCAAATGCACTCTCAAACCACCTTGGCTACATTCTTAAACAATTATACTTCTTTCATGACTACTATGATGTGCATTCATTGAGTTGCACCATTGAGAGAGAGAGAGAGAGAGAGAGAGAGAGAGAGAGAGAGAGAGAGAGAGAGAGAGAGAGAGAGAGAGAGAGAGAGAGAGAGAGAGAGAGAGAGAGAGAGAGAGAGAGAGAGAGAGAGAGAGAGAGAGAGAGAGAGAGAGAGAGAGAGAGAGAGAGAGAGAGAGATCTTTGTGATGCTTCCTCTATTGTTTCCTACCTATCTTTGACATTGTCTACTTCACCAAACTCACCTTTGTAAAATACTTATATTATTTTATTCAAAATCCTTTATGATTGCTCTTGTATTATATAGGATGTGATAGAATCCCCAAATGTATACATCAAGACACTTATTACAGAAAAGATGTATCGTATTTATAGTACACCTACCCTTATTATCCTTTATGCATATGTATGAGTGTTCCTACAAGATAAGTGTCAACACTATAACAATGATTTGATACAATGAGCCTTTTTCCTCCAATGAGTTCCATCACGGCCTAATGCTTCATTTTGTTGAGGTTCTACAATATCAATATGGTTTAATACACTATGAAATCTAATGACTCCTCACATATCAAATATATTTATAACTAATTATTCTATTTGTTATTTCCAAAGTTCAAAAGGACTTACTAGACTTTCAAAGCACCACCAATTTGGCCTTAAGAGTTATATATGTCACTAGGGCATCCACACTCATGATTCTCTATATTAAATGGGTAGTACTCAACATGGTATTGTGTCCCAAGCACAATTTAAAACCACATTTTATGATCATGACTTAAATTCATACACACAATATTGGGGGTGATTAAGTCAAATGCCTTAATTACATGGATTCAAAGAGAAGAATTACAAAGAATATGGATAAGAAAGTGATTCTCTATATTAAACAGGTATGTACTCAACATGGTATTGTGTCCCAAGCACAATGTAAAACCACATTTTATGATCAGGACTTAAATTCATATACATGACATTGGGGGTAATTAAGTCAAAGGCCTTGATTGCAAGGATTCAAAGAGAAGGATTACAGACAATATGGATAAGAAAGTTCAAAAAGAAATAAGAGAAAATGTATTTGAGACATACGAATCACACCAAATCAATTGTATTGGAGTCCTTGAATTAGATATTTAGTCAATAGAGAGAAACCCCTACATTCATGTATTTGAAGTCCTTGAATCAGATATTTAGTCAACAAAGAGAAACCCCTACATCCATGTATTTGAAGTCCTTGAATTAGACCTTTAGTCAACAGAGAGAAACCCCTACATCCATCTATTTGATACAATAGCTCAAACTCTGTCTACAACAATAGCCCAATTTGAGTCGATGGCTCGTCAAATACTCTATTGTATCAAAACATCTGCTATACATAAGATCCAATTCTAACCATGGTCTTTTTAAAGCAAGATATAACCCAGAATTCACTTAGTATATGTCAAATACTATCATTAGGAAAAAATTAAACTCACAAATGGGCCCTTAAAAATAATATAGTTTAAGATGTGGGCCTTTTGGATTGTCCAATAGGAAGGCTAGATGTTGGCATCCATGCAGGGTGAATCTTCTCTCTCCAAATCTTGGGTTTTCTATTAAAAAAGGGGTAGTGGGGGATTTAAAAAAGGGAGAATGAATAGTACAAAAAATTTGAGTTTCTCTCACCTCGTATTTTCCCCCTTTTTTTGGAGAATTTTCAATTTTGGTTTTTTTCCCTCTCACGAAATCAGTTTGACCCAAAACTTGAGCAACATACCACTTTTCCTCTCTTCTCTATACTCGTGAATTTTTGTCTCCATTGAAGCTCCCTAGTGAGAGTAATTTTGCTTACCTCTGCACTTTCTTCTCCATGTAGCTCCAGATTTTGGGCAAAACACAGGTGCCCATCTCTCTTTGCATTTTCTCTTGTTTGTTATTTTTTCAATAGGGTTTGATGTCATTTCTTACTATTATTGTTGTTTTATTGCAGAGGTTATTTGGGGCACGAGACAAAGGTGCTCATCTCTCTCTCTCTCTCTCTCTCTCTCTCTCTCTCTCTCTCTCTCTCTCTCTCTCTCTCTCTCTCTCTCTCTCTCTCTCTCCCCATCTCTCTATGTGTTGTTTCTCTTTTATGTTGTGTTTTCAATAGAATTTGATGTTGGTTCTAATTGTTGTTTTCTTGCAGAGTTTATTTGGCATAAGAGGCAAAGGTGTTAATCTCTCTTTTTTTTTTTTGCTGACATCTTTTCAATACAACATAATATTAGTTCTAACCCTTGTTGTTTTATTGCAGAGATAATTTTGGATGACATTGCATAAGTGCTCATCTCTCTCTCCCTCTCTCTTTCTCTCTCTGTGTTTCCTCTTTTCTATTTTTTTTTCCAGTATACCTTCATGTAAATACTAACTCTTGCTATTGTCTTTTGCAGAGATCAATTTGGGCAAGATTGGATAGGTGCTCATTTCTTTCTCTCTCCTACATACTCACACACTCTCTATTTCTTCCTCTCTGCATTATCTCTTTTCTATTATTTTTACAATAGTGTTTGATGCTAGTTCTAACTTAAGGATCAATTGTTGTTGCAACACTTAACACAAGGTAGAGCAGAGATTATGTAGCTCAATTTACAGGTAAATCTGTCATATTTTGTGGTACCAAAATTTATTCATTTAATTAGTGAATTTTATGTTTGATTGGATTGATGTTTTCTTATATCCATCATTTGCAATGGGTTTTGATTAGCAATGATTCAATCTTATCTTCAGCAGATCACATTATAGATAAATTGGCCATATTTTGTATTGCTTCTATTCATGCAGTTATCTAGATATTTTTTGCTAAAAGGGATTCATGCAAGTATTTTTGTTAAAAGAGATTCATGCAGGTGTTTTTTTGTACATGTCGGTATTGTACAAGGTTTAGGTGAAGCATATAATTCTCGATCGACTATTTTGATATGGTGAGTGATTCCTTTGTGTTGGATGATATGGATCTGCTGGAAGTCGATGGTTCAAAAATCCTCTGCTTTATTGGTCCTATGTGTCTATTTGGATCTCCATGCCAATTGGCAATGATCCATGAAACTCTTGTATTATATCATCCATATAACACACAAATGTCTTAGAATATCTTAGGTGTCAATCCAATGTGCCTATTAAGATTTGCATGCCATGTGGCTGTTATCCTTGTAACAACTACTCTATAATACCCATATTTCATACAATGTATTCAGTCAAATCAGACTCCTCTTCATTATAATAAAATTTATTTTGGCGAAATTCTTTGAGTATTCTTGTACTATTCTTTTCATTATATTTCATGTAAATGGTATGATTAAAGTGATGGCTTGAAATTGAATCTATACTTTGTGTTGATGTATATATCCACATGCGTTTCGATATTGATGTTTATGTCTGTTTTACAAAAGTGTAAACATCTCTTAATGCCATGTTGATTTGTATAGCATATTAGTGATTACTAGATAGACTTAAAATGCTTATTATTTAGGGGTTAATACATACTTCTTTACATCTAATGCATAGGTAATGATGCGTGAGAGAAGAACAAGCATTCTCTCGCTAGAAGTACGTAACAGAAAAGATGAAAAAGGGAATTGGATCACTGATACGTATCATTGCTCATCTTGGGTACATATGCGTCCAAGTATGAAGGGAGCTTTCAAGGTGAAAGCATCTGCAATTGCAGATGTATCAAAGCACTAGAAGGGTAAAATTTTAGCTCTCAGACAAAGGAATTCTGATTCTCACCTTGTAACAGAGGCATTTGTACAACATGTATTCATGCAAAAACAAATATATATTGCGTCCACTGTGCCCTTTCAACGAAGTATTGCAAACAGTAAGTATTTGCAACTCATTGAGAACGAGAAATTTCATGATACCTATGTAACAACTTGTCTCGTATTTACAGAAGTATAGCCTTCGAATTGCTATGAGTGGCAAAATGTTGAGAGTTTCACTAGTTCTTTTAAGTGTTACCATCTCGAAATTAATAGATTGCTCTTTGAGGGACATACAGCTAAGCAGCTCGCAGAGGACCTTGTTTTTTTCTATGACTCCAACTACATATTGCCCAAGGGGAGTCCAGAATATGGAACCCTTGAGTCTATGCACATATCGAATCTCAATAGCACAGAATGGCCATTGTGTAGTAGCGACATTTTGCACATGTGTAGCACAAAAATTTCAACAAACATATCGAATTCTATAAAGCCAAGTACCGGCTCAAAGAATGTACATCTAAGCTAGTTCATACCGATTGCAATTTTTGCACATATGTTCAAGGAATGTAAGGGTTTGAGACGTACCAAAAGCACGTGCATCATAAAAAATGCATCAGAGGATTATGTAACAAGGATTCTAGACAAAACTTGGACATAAAAAATAACTCACAGTTCTGACACAGTGGAGTGTCGAGTCACAACAAGGGACATGACTTTCAAGTAAATTTTTTCTCTCTTAGTTGATTATTATCTTACTTTGGGATGAATCGGCTAACTTTCCTTTCCAATTACAGGTACTTTGTCACACGACAGACTTTATGCCTAGTGTTTAAGTATCGTAGATGGAGGATGCTCAAGGGTAAATGGTCGTGCCTTGATCAATACATACGTGAAAGTGCAACTGTGGATATTACTGTCATTTGTGAGGGCCGCAAGCCCCAAGTGTTGCAAATGGAGGATGATTGGCCCTTGAGTATAATGCACCAGGAAATTACAATGTTAATGCAGAATCCACCTGTTAGCTTCTATTTTAAACTAGATGGTAGAAAAATTTGAAGCCGAGCTGAGGATACTGTTACCAGCGGAAAGTGTGTGGCTCCACATATTTTAGAAATTATAGAGTCTCCCCAAAAATCCCAACACCATTGTAATATCCAACACCTATAAATTTTTGGATTTTTTTGGCCAAGAGAATATTGTTGCTTGCAAACTTGCAATATTTAAAAATTATGATATTTATGCAAACTCATACACTTGTTATATACTTTTCACATCAACACATTTACATATGCAAGTAAACTTTACAAAGTCGTAAGTAAAGCCATAACTAAATATCGTATGCGAACAACCCTTAATGGTTTAAAACTTAAGGTTTTTAAGATAGAACTAGTTTAGTTCTTGTTTCATTGTTTCATTTCACACTTTCTCTCTTCATCTCTTTATATCCACCACATCCCTCCTACTTGCTACGATGGATGCTCGCGCACACTTTGATGAGTGGATCCACAAGACTATCTTTGCCAACTAGGGTGATGAGATATTCCAGGTTTTCTCTAAGAACTTCAACCTTGAAAGCATGCTCTCATCGTTGGATCCCCCCCTTCAGGTTTTGGAAGACTTTCTGAGCACCATTGCTACCTGTACATACTCCATCGAGGGATCCGACATGACTTGGGTGCCTCTGGAACAGCTCATGGTATTTCAAGCAGGGAAGAAATCACCAAAAAGTGGTGAATAGGTGTCTAGCCCATGTGGATCCTTCGCACAGAGTATGCACTGTTCCCATGGGAAGTGCACCAAGTACATCACCTTTGGATCTTGTGGAGTGTGATTGTGCATAGGCAATTTACCGCCTTGCATTGGATACACCCCTAGAGGAGGAGAGCGGTGAAGATACAACTCTACAAGTTGCTGCTATCACATACATGGCGATTGAAGAGCTCATATATGTTGAAGAGGAACATCGGATGGTGGCAAAGCAAGGGTTGGCTTTGATGGTGCCATCTTCTTCAGAATAGCCACAAGTCAACAAAACCAACCTTTCCTCCTTGACGCCCATTGAAGTAGATGGTGTACGATACTTGCTTCTATCAGATGTGCTGCAATACTTGGAAATGAAGGAAGAAGAGTTGTTTTCCATCCTAGTCATGGATTCAATGGAAGACCTGATCGATTATGATTACATGGATGTGCATTCGACGATAGCAGAGATTGGAAGATATGATGGCACAAGCTTAGATACTGTGAGTGCCATAATAGTAGCACAGGAGCATATTACCTCGATTGAAGAAGATTATCTTGTGCCAGATGCTGAATTTGCAGCACTACATCATGATTTGCTTGGACCAAGGCCCTAGCTTCCTACCAAGGAGTTTGTAGATCCCTCTGCCCAAAGAGATGCCTCCCTGATACATGAGGAAATGAAGATACAAGATGATCTGGAGAAGGTGAGATTTCTAACTATCATATATTTTTATGTGATGAAACTTGACGGTAGGGTGTCGGGTCCCCTCGGAGTCCATTGGTAAAATCTTGGCCAAAAATGATGCCCGCAGTTGCCCTGTCCAAAGTCTGGCGTTTGGGCCAGCCAAAAATGATGCCTGCAGTTGCCCTATCCGAAGTCCGCATCTAGGGCCACTTTTTGGCCCAAAAAGTGTCCCCAAACGCCAAACTTTGGATAGGGTAGCTACATGCATCATTTTTTGCCAAGATATCACCGGTGGACTTCGAGGGACGCGACGCACCTAGAAAGTGACCCCAGACGCCAGACTTCAGACAAGGCAGTTGCAGGCATCATTTTTTACCAAGATTTCACTAGTGGACTCTGCGGGACCCGACGCACCCTACGATCAAGTTTCATTGCTTTCTGATAACTCTAGGTTAGTCGCTAAATATATTGTTTGATTTGACTTTGTCATTCAATACATACTATATATAGATGAGTTTGCATCAAAGCAAGGAGGAGCTCGACATGCAGATCGACGAAAGGATTCAGCTCTGAAGGAGTATATTGACAACCTTGTTGTAGATTTGGTGGTCTTCCATAAGAAGTGCTCACTAGGAGGGCAAGAAATAATCATGAAAATTCAAGCTTTAACCAAGTTTGGACCTTTTTGAGCGATACTTGTGACATCTAGCTTAGAGAAGGTGGTGCTAATCAAGCGGTCAAAGCTTCTTTACTTGTTTGACCAAATGCATGGTGGAGCAATGTGTATGCTTGCTACATTAGGTGACCTTGCTAAAGTGTCAAATCTACTTCTCTTGGAGAAAGAGCTGAAGTGGGAGCGCATCATTTTTGAAGCAAAGAAGGAACTTATATTTTCATCGGAAGCTGGCCCCTCCTCTCCACCGATGAAAAAGTTAAGGAACAATTGAGAGTTCTTGTTAGCTATCGGCTTTTTGTATCTACCATCACTAGCAGCCATCACATGTATTTTTCTTGATGAATATAAGATACTTTACTTTGTCTCTATAAATAAATATTTATTAAATAAATGTGTGATTCGTATAAGTATGACGATAATGTGTGGTACGTGAATGACGCATTTGCACACGTTAATATAATTCAATGCATAGTGCTACACTTGCGATTGTGTAAGTGTGACGATAATGTGTGGTACGTGAATGATGCATCTGCATAAATTAACATAATTCAACGCGTAATACTGCACTTATGATTGTGCATAAGCAATAACGCAACTTGTATCCGTACGTATTACTACTTTCGATGTGTTCGTACGTTAAACAAAAATTAAGAGTCATGCGTTTCAAGAAACAAAACAAAACAACTTTACTCAATTATTTGAATTCAGTACACATCGCATGAGATATTACGTATATATAAATAAATATTCCAATGTGGCAGAGTATACAAAATTTTTTGGCCTTCCAAGATGCTATGGTGCTATAACACTCATTATAAACCTTGCATTATTAATCTAGTAAACTATAGCAGAGTCCCCTTGCCATGTTGAAGCTGAATGATAAAGTTCATGTCTTTATTTGTGATTATGACCCGCATTGCATGGATGGCTGCAAGCTTGTATCATCGAACAAGTCGATGTGAAACCCCTCTACAACTGTTTGTAGGGCCTCCATAGCTACAATAGTCCACCTTCCTGCTGGTGGGCCATCCTGCACTTGTGTCCAAAATCTTCCCATCTCTTTCAGCTCCAAGTCTTGCATGACTTCCCGAACAACCTTATGAAAAGAACTTTTCGAGATGAGAAGCTTGTATCCGCACTAGATTCTCCTTATCTCTCGAATGGCGATAGTTTCTAGTTTCCATCTCCTCTTCTTCTGTGGTGGTTCTTGTACTCTATGGGGAGCACCTGTTGCTGCACTAGAGGAGCCTCCACCTTGTGCTCCAAGTGGTGGGCCTTGGCGTGAGGTCTTCTCGAGGCCAAAATGGTGACATACTTGCTTGGTGCATGCCATGGAAGCTCGAGGAGGGAATGACGGAGAAGAGACAGAGATTGGGGATGTAAAAATGGAGGAAGCAAAGAAAGCAATATGTGAAAATGAGAAGAAGAATGAACTTTTAACCCATTTAATCCCCAAAACCGAGTTAATGCAGCTTCATATGCACTGCCCATCGTGTGATCGTAAATCCATAACCTTTTATTGGAATGCGACAAAACTTCACACACGCACTCGTTAGGTGGCCAAGAGCCCAAATTTTTTATTTTTTTTAATGCATGCACATCCCTTTGGCGTCTGCATTTTTAAAAGATGCCAGACTTCGGACCAGGGGTTTGCAGGCTTTTTCATCAAAAAAAAAAAGGGCTCTTGGCCACCTAAGGAGTGTACGTGTGAAGTTTTATCACATTCCAATACATTTTAGTATTTTAAAAATTATCCCACACCAAAATTATGGATGGATTGATAATTGAGAAATTAACATTGCGACTACTGGCCCTTAGAACTTTGCACCATATAGACTAGGCAAAGGCATCAAGAGTAAAGTCTGCAAGAAGAAATGGTAAAATTTTGCATGGTTTTTCTATTGAAATTGACAGTGCTAACAAAAACTGTAAGTAAGAATTGAAAATACAGCAAAGATGCATAGTCAAGGTTGAGAGCGAAGGACAAGTGTAAAATTTTAATTCATATTTTAAGGGCGCATACAATAGTTTTGCACTGGGACATAGTCATATGTCCAATGCACGAGGATAACACTATGCCAAAAAAGATTAACATTACAAATTGTATTCATTCCATTGGAACGAATGCATCCTTCACTGCTTGAAGATTTCTTACAAGTTGGAAGTCCTTGGGAGTTAAAGTGATGCGCTTTGCATATATTGCACAATGTTGAGCATCAGTCATTAGGTCAACTAAAAAGGCCTCTGCAGCACACTGTAGAGCATGAAGACATTCTTTTGTGAAGCGATCAGGTCTATCCTGACCTTGTGCCGAAAACCACCTCTTGCTTTCTGTGCGGTAGAGGTCTTGCACAATCTCGCGAACAAGTCTCAAGAAGCTCGCCTACGGAATGATGAGATCAAAAGAGCGTTGATACCTCCTAATTTCTCTCAAGGCCACTGTACCAAGCTTCCACTTGCGTTTCTTGTGGGGGTGCTGAGGAGGACCCTTGTGAGGGCAACTTGAGGAAGGTGGGTTAGGTTGACAAGGGGGTGCATCTGAGCTAGTAGATGCTCCAAGGGATTGAACATGATATGGGGCTGTGAGCGGAAGCTTATTTGCAACTACCTTAGACCTAGCCATCTTTCCTGCACAAGAGATGTGAGAACTCAATGAATAAGATAGAAAGTGAAACCCTCTTTTATATAACCCTAAACTCTAAGACTCATTCACATAGATGCACACTCTCTCTTTCTATCTTAAACTATGAATTGCATTCACACTGAGCACATTGTTCATCTTACTATCTTAGCTCTCTTCGAACCCATTTGCTGCCTTGTCGAAGCCTTGTTTCTAGCCACTTGACATGGTTTTCTTTGACACTTGAGGCTTCATAACGCACTCTTTTAGTGGCACGACGTGATTTCATCATGTCTGCAGCCGATTCATCACCACATTCATTTGCTCTCTTTTGCGAGAGTTTAGCTTCATCCGCTACTATAATCCTATACCACCAAGATAGTAATTGGATCATTGGATTGCTACCATTCACCCCTCCATCATGATCAGTTTTTCTTTGGTATGCACCACGCGGCATCCAATGTGAATTTTCCATCCCTTGTGTGGACTAAATTCCGATGCTTCCCTTTTCTGCAAAGTATGGCCCATGTGCCTCAAGAATATGATACAAAGGCACATATCCCACATGAGTAAAACTATGCTCAATAGTTTATATAATTCATACAATTTTAAAATATTAACTTAGTACGCACCATGTGATGTGTGATAGAGCTTTTGCCCTATGCTTCCACCATATTTTCGTAGAAGCTATGCACAGCATTGATAAATTCTTGCTTATCTTCATTGTTAAACACCATCTTGTGAAGTAAGGGAGCTAATTTGATAAGACTTATCCAAACCTTAGCTTTGGCCAATCTTGTTTTTCCTCCATTACGTCGATCAGGAACTGTAAAATGTAACTTTTTTCACCTATCGGTCCTGTGGCCTACGAACCATGACATTCCCTTCCTCATTGATGGGTGCTGAGAGAAACTTCCTAGCCTTTGTTTCTCCAAAGCAAGGCTTTTTTGGCAAGTTACCAAATTTTCCTGATCTCTTCTCATCTTTTTCAATCGTCACTTGATGCTTTTGTAGCCCAATTTCTGATAGCACTTGCTCCACATTTCTACACGTTGCAACGGCTTCTTTTTTTTGTTGCATCCTATAAGCACAGCAAATGTATTCATATACAAGTTTCTCCATGATTATGACAAAAGCATGCAATGAACAAATGTGAATACGATCCAATGGAATGTTGAAGATAGGCTTCCAAGTGGGATCTTATCTATTGCGTGTCGGTGCAGCACTTGTCACCCTTTGGTAGCTCTTCTTTTCATCCTTTCCTTCTACCCTCTCTGTCAAGCAATATAGGCATGGATTCTTTGTATTTGCACCATTGGAGATTCCACACATGCATTTTAAAGTTTTCAAGTCTCCTGCAAGATGCCATTCAACCAAGTATTGACCATACCCTTCAACCGAGAGCATCTCACCATGTTCCTGATGATCAATGATGCTTGGAATGCTTGTGTGCATAAAGAACAACTGTAGCACCTCAAATGTTTCCTTGGGAACTTCAAATATAGCGAGGCACCACACATGGTGCTCAGATTGAACACTAAAGTTCCCTGGGTTGTTCTTATCGAATTGTAAAGCTCTATTCATCAGAGTTACACTAACTCTTTTAAGCTTTACTCCTTTGGCGACCTCACTTTCATCTAATTTTATAACAAACTACAATTTACCATTACATTCCTCAACAGACATATTGTAGTACATTACCATTGCCAACTGCACCTTGTACAAATCTAAATAGTAATTGTTGAGTTTGGTGAACTTCACCTCATATGCATTTTTGGTGCCAACCTTTAGTGTTTCCACGCATTGAACATGCATGGGATCTCCTATCAACTCCAAATCCTTTGTATCAAGTTGTTATCGGGCCTCTATTAACTTTGAAGGTTGAGGAAGAGGCACGATTCTATTTCTCTTTAGCACACGACCAAACCCGGCCTTCACACCATTGAATATCTTTGAGTAAGTCGTTGTGCTAATATCGGCCCTGTCACAAATAGATTGTGCATCCACAACTGAGAACTCATTTGACACATCTTTTAATGTGCACTAAATCATCTTTTCCTTCATAGCCTTAAACTTAGGATTGCTCAAAGCGTTTTCCAATGTACTTGCCTTCAACAATCTACTAATACACAATCCAACCTCACCCTCACTTAGGTTCTCTTTCTGAGCTACCTTACATGCTTTGATACGTTGCTTTCATTGGCCGCTATTCACAATTAACTCATTGATTGGCTTCTTCTTTCATTTGCGCTCTTGTGTTAGCTTGTTGTTGATCTTTGTCATCCAATTGTGCCTTTTCCTCCTCATATGAGATACCAATGTCATAAATAGTGTCCTACATTGAAATAATTTGATTGTTTTGTTGAATTATAGTGTCATTCAGCTGTACCACTTGTCCTATGAGCTATTATATATGAGGTTGATGTGCAGTGATCACATCATGGCAAATTTTTATGGTTGCTTGGCAAGTTTAAATACTTTGAACGCATGATCATTGAGCCGCCTAGTATAACTAAGTAACCCATTTTCACCCTCACACACATACTTCAACAAATTTGTGATTCCTGAGAAAGTTGGAGGTCTATTGTTTAAGGGGTCAATTGGGTAGATTCCCCCATTAACTCACAAATCCACATATTTCAATTCCATTTGCATGTAGCTCTACAAAACCTGAGGGTTGACACTGGTACGCTGGGTTCTTTTGAATAATAGGGTATATTCAATCTCTAACTCAATATGCAGCTCCTTCTTTCATGTATTCATTTTACTATTAATAGAAACGGGGAGCCTACTTGGTTGTCACAGGAGGTAGAGTGGAGATGCACAAAGAGGCACACAAAGGTGCCAAGGGAAAAGAGGATGTAAGTAATTCACTCTGTTAATGAAGGTTGCATAAACATAGAGAAGAGGTCACAATAGAGCCACGAGAGAATAGATATGGGGGAAAATAGCTCAGAGGGTAGGGATGTCCAAGACTTTTTGTATTTTAGATATTTCTATTTTACCTCCAAAAACATCTCCAAAAAATACGAAATTTGACCAGTTGGTTTGTTTTTTGACCAAAAGCTAGAATATAAAAAATCCCCAAAATATCTTAAAAGGAACTTTCAAAATTTCATTTTCCTTGTTCTCGATTAAAATATCAATTACCTCGTATCTACTAATCATTTTGCATTGAAAAGTAAGCACCACACTCCCGTAATTAACTCATTTTTGAATATAAAATTTGGTTGAAAAAGAATTCTTGAATGAGGAGAAAGAATGAATCTGAGTATATCTTTGTAGATAATATAAAAAAGGCAAAACAAGATTTCAAAAGTGGAGAGAGAAGAGGATTATTTTACTATTATTCTCACCTCTTTTCCTTGTTTTAAGGAGGAGAGAGGGGGGACTAAAAGGCCCATTTGTGAGTTCATTTTTTTCCTAATGTAATCAGGAATGATTCCAACCGATATTATGTATAAGAAACAACTAAAATCCTCTACCATGTGCTTTAAACATTGACTTCATCCTTGTTATTTACTAATTTATAGCAATAAATCTTCAATCTTATGATGCCTAAAGGTACACAAAATTACTTGAGAACAAGCATGAAAAGCTTACAATTTTGGAATTAATGTGGATAGTAGTAGTGCAATCCTACTTTTACTTTGTTTACAACGATGAACTATTGTTTAGCCCATAAAAACCCTCATATACATTAATGATATGTCTTATCCTTTTGTCATCGAAGGTCCCTTCATGTATCCCCCTTGTCTCCTCCCCCAATATCCTTTCTTCTCTCCCTCTTCTTCCACACAAACCAAGAAACCCTAGATCAATCAGTTTACACATGTTTTGTCCACCTCAACATACTCTCTTCTCCACATTCAAATCAATACCCATCAAGCCTTTCCAATGCCACTACAAGTCTCTCCTGAAGTCTTCTACTCTAGGTCACAAGTAGACTTGACTTACCTGAAAGTTCCAGCATGACTTAGTACTTGGCCCTCTTCATGACAAGCCCGATACTTTTATTTTTTACAAATATATTACACACTGAAGCAGTTGAATTCCTCATAAATCCCTATACACAGTATCCCACATGCATGCCACCGAGTTCTCTAAGAAGCAACCCTTCTTATGATTTCAACTCTTGGATGTCTAGTCATACAACATCCAACCCCTCTAAACTTGCACATCCTTTGGCATGTGCCATACTACTCAATCTTAGGGTTAGTGGTTTTCAATCAATGCTTATCATCCACCATGATTAATCACTTTCTACTCTCAAAAACTTGTGAATCAAGATAGCCATGTATAAAACTACTCATAACTTTCCAACCATAACTTCGATCACCAAGCTTTTTGAAGGAAAATTATAGACCCAATTCCAAACTATAACCTCCCTAAGGACACTAGAGTTACATTTTGTAAGTTGTTGCCCCAAAAATTTTCTGCATAGCCTATTGTCCTATTTTCTTGTGCACATTCTACTACGAGCATCGACCTTTCAAAGTAAGTATCTTCCATGTACTTACTCGATTGGCTACTATCAAACTTGGTAGAAATCTTGTTTAGGTGTGAAATATAGTATGGATATCTTGCATATCATCATAGACTCCACAATCAACACCAAATTTTAGATAATTAAAGATGTCCAAAACTATGAACTACAACCTGCTTCACCGCAACTTTATGCACCATACTTACAACACTCTTACCATAGCTACTCTAAACTTGCTCCTTCTCTAGCATATGCCAAACTTCTTAGTGTTCAATAGGTTCAAAGTCCTCTAGGTCATTCAGAGAGTCATCCTCTTCATTATCATGTGTAGTACTTATCTCCAACATTAGAGGAGTTCAGTTATTAGGGAACTTTTTGGTAATGAAAGGAGTGGACTATGAACTATTAAGGCAGCCATGTATGAGAAATGCTAGACCAATAGAGGATTGGAGCAACATACTAGTGTTATGTGGTAATCACACACATGTAGCTTATGTAGAGATGGAAACTTGGAAGACTTCTAAAGTTGACATTGATGCCATTTTTGAGATGCTCAAAGGTAACACCATTGATCATTTAAGGAGTTATTGATATTTTTATGTTATATTGGGAAAGTTTTAACTTCAACTTTAGAAAGTGAGAAAAATTATTAAAAAGCAAAAAAAATTATAATCAAGGTAGTCAATACTTTTGATGAGACACATAAGACTATACAACCTTAAAAACTTTTATTTTTAAATTTATGAAACACATACAATGAAAGATAATTCTCTACCATGGTAATGGAAAGAAAACATTATCGCTTGCAAGCAAACAGTTTTGAAAAAACCCCTATTTACAACACATGTGAGAGCCATATAAGGATAATAGAACCCCTTTTTTAAACTTATATCATGTGCCTTGAAAATTTATTTTGTTTTTGTATCCCTTCCTCGCATGTAAGATTTTGTATGAATATACTTTATACATATTTAAACACTAACCAATACATAATTAGGAGAAATGAATTTGTTAGATCTAATATAATTTTTTGAATAAATTTTTAGCAAAATAAGTAATAATACCAAAAAAACAACACAGAGTAAAAAATAAGAATAACAATGTTTGGATTTTGTTTTGATATGGCAATGTGACTAGTGAACATGATGTCCTTTTGTGCCATATATAAATATATGGGACCTAGATGCCATGCTTAATGTAAATACAATGGTAGTCTTTGTATCTTTGTGCTAAGCAAGAACTATAACATAATCACAAAGCTATGAAGTTTTAAGTTACAATGAATGACTAGCTTAGATAATGTATACAACTACCCTCAATATAGTGTTTCTTAGTGTCAAGTTAAAGGCGAGGACCTAGACACCATACTTAGTACATACACAAGATAATCATTGTGCCTCTTTGTGGAAAACAAGTCTTGGGACATAAACACAAAGCATAATGTAAGCTTGTTTTAAATCATACACTATAATCAACTTGGATACTATCCATGAGTTTACCAAATATAGTATCCCTTAATGCCAATTCATAAAAACATGGAACCTAGGCACCATATTCAATGGAATCTTAAGGTAATCCTTGTATCTCCTTATGCCAAGAGGAGTTAGAACATAGACACAAAGCTTTATGCAAGCCATAATTTATCATCAATATAGTAAAAGTCACCATATTCCTACTTGCGGGTGTCACGTCTTTGAGAGCTACAAGTGCAACACCTAGATATCCATTGTTTACATGCATGCTATGAACATGGTCCCAATGTCAATGTCTAATTTATACCTACTTCACTTTATTTAATTATGTATCAACTTTCCTTTTTTTAAGGGTTTGGCATTAGCACATGCTTTCAAGGTATATGCTTTCAAGACATGCTTTCACTTTACCTAACTATGTATCAACTTTCCCTTTCCTAAGGCTTTGGCATTAGCGCATCCTTTCAAGGCACAAAAAGGAAAAGGTTTTTTTTTACTCTATCCCACTCAATTGCATCTTCTCATGCAATTCTCATACAATGATGACCATAGAAGAGGGACTAATCCAAGTCTAAGGTTTCCCAATCAATTCCTTACCATGCTCTTTTTTACCATAGAAGAGGAAATAATCCAAGTCTAAGTTTCCCCAATCAATTCCTTACAAGACCCTTTTTGAGTCCATATTTTCCCTAATAAGTACTAAGGTCTCTCGCCTTCTATCGAGATGGGGTCCACCACAAAAGTAGGGAGGAGGAATATAGGGAGCCAAGGGACAAAAAGGCATGCATTGATGAACATAGAAGATAGACTAAGTTTAATGTTTCCTAATCAATTCCTTGCATAGTTAGAGTCAATGTATCCCACGACTCCAGTATTCTGGCTGCCATAATATATATACATATTGGCAGTGCCCTTCAGGTACCTCATGATAGTCTTCATGGCATCCCAATGCTTCTTGCTAGGTGTAGCTACATAACATGCCACAACACCGACTACAAATGCAATATCTGGACGGGTGGCTATCATGGCATATATAAGACTGCCAACTATGGATGCATAGGAAATCTTAGCCATCTCGGCCCTCTACTCATCTATTTGCAGGCAATCATCCTGTGATACCTTCACATGAGAAGGCAATGGTCAATCAATAGGCTTCACTACATACGGAAGTGCTCAAGGGCTTTATGGATATACTCCTTCTATGACATATAGAGTAGTCTTTGAGACTTGTCACGCTATCAAGCATTTTTGCGAAAACTGAAAACCCCTAGTCTAATTTTAGTTAGGTTTGATTTCTGCTAGCTTAGTTGTTTGCGTGGCTGACTGCTTTGTTGTTTTGTAGTTGGATTTTTTGTATTTGTCTAGTGTAGGATTTGTTTTTGTCATTCTGTTTGATTTTTTAGTATGGAAACTTGATGGCCTTGGTCAAGTTTGGGTTTTTTTTGGACAGGTTGGAGCTAGAGTTTGTTAGTAGCTGTTGAACATTGTGGAATAGGTTTGTTTTCTTGTCGAGATTCTCGCACATCACAGGGATTATGGATTTACGAGTACTACATGTTGCACTTGTTTGATACATTGCACTCGGGGGTCGTCTCCTATTCTTATCAAATACTTCCATGCCATGGGTTGGGTTGAAGCATATTTTGTACCATCATTGAGCACTCACATGGCATGAGGCCCGCTGTAGCTATATGCAGTAAATCCTAGTTGCACATGCACACATGAGGGAGCACCTATCATTGAGCATGCATTGTTTATTGCACACACGCGAGTTGGGATATCCATTACCAAGTTAGGAACCTCTAGTTGAGTGGAAAAGGTGGTTGGATGAGTTCGAGGGGGTCGTGAAAGATGCCTCCATTTGTGAGATGGGTTATTTTCTTGGTCAACATCTTGAGGACCATTATTTTTCTTGAGTGTCAGTGAGCTTTTGGATGGATAGAGCAGAGTATGATATTTCTTTTGCTAAGCGTTGAGAGGTGAGGTTAAGGATTTATCTAATCAAGGAACTGTATTTGCATTTTGTATGATGTACAGGATCACATGTAGACAGGCTAGACATGATTCTTCAGTGTATTCATAATTTTCATGTAAGCATCACTTGATTAGTTGCATAGCATGGATTTGATATTGGATGTCTTCTTCAAATCATGTGGATGATTGGGCGCACAGAGTTCATTTAAGAGCATATTCTCTAGGACACATTGCATAAATGAAACCATGTACATATGGAAAATCGTAGACTTTGAAGAATCAGAGGAGAAGTCAACATGAGCTAGAACTTTAGATCTTGGAGAAGACTTCTTCGTTCAAGTTGGAGATGGTTATTAAGGACCATGTGAAATATGGGAAAGGCAACATCTTCTAAAGGTGGCCAGTTTATTATGATGAAGGGAAGATCATTGTGGCAATATAAGTCTCATTGGGAATATTGGGATCGAGATGTTTGGGAGACTTGCTATATACAATAGAACATTTATGCATGTTCGAGGCACTAAGCTATGTTTTTCATTCTACAGTATATGTTGCACTGTATTAGAAGGAGACATTGTATTGGATAACTTGCAAGAGTCATTGTAATTATTTTCACTTTCGATACATTAAATCTAGTGGCTATTGGAGTTGTTGATCAACGAGATAGTTGAAACAAGCATCACCATTCATTGAGGTAAAGATATGCATACTACAACCTTGAGGTCGAGAATCCGATGCCACAATGCAATACGCGGACGCCAATAGACAAGCAAGCTAATGACAGCCATACAAGTATTTCATGAACACAAGGATTCCACAATGCATAAAGAAACCATAACGATGATGAAAGCATCAAAGTGGTTTAGTAAAGAAATGGTTCTTGAAGCTACATTTTCTAAGTATTAGAAGGTTGATTCAGGGCGCAGCCGGTTGGCATTTTATTATAAGGGCAGAGCATTAACGGCCTGCTCGACATTCAAAAAACATGGCGGAAATAATGGCAATATGGCGGCAAGAATGGATCACAGGGCTTGATTGACGATAGTTGTCGTTGACGTTGAGGAGGGAGGAATTAAGTGGCAGTCCGTTCGACGGTCCAGGACAATGACGACGAGCAGGATGACGGAGACAATTACCGGTTGGAAGATGGCATTCTCGACGGAATCTAGCTGTTCAGCGGCATGATGGAGATTATTTCTAAAAAAAGCAATAATCATGAAAGTTGGCGGCGTTTGAACGCAATAATGGCAGGTCGACGACGTTTCTTCCAAAGACGGAGATAATAACGGCCTGCTCGACATGAGAATGGCATATTCTGATGACACGTGGTTTGGTGGCCTAATTGGATGGCAGCATGTGGCAGTGTAGTAGGCTGCTGATGAAGGGCTAGTCGGTGGCATTAATCATCGGAAGACAAGGCTGCTTATTAAGGATCATGGCGGAAAATTCAGATATAATCCGTATGGCACGGATGATTCAACAAAGGAGTGTTCTGAAGAGCATGTGGTAGCATTCGTGGAATATTTGGTGGTTGCGTTTTTGGAACGATAGAAGGGTGAATCAACGGTCTTAAACGCTAAACACTTTATCAAAAGCCAAAGCCTTAAGTGAAGCTGTGCAGCCCCACCTAAGACTTTAAGCATAGGGTGGTCATTTTAACCATAGGAGAGAATATCTCATCAAAGTCAACATCATCCTCATGCTTTTAACTCTTTGCTTCTAATTTGACCTTGTATGCTGGCATTCGGTGTTGAGGGGTACTTCACTACAACATATAGATCCAATAGCGACATTTAAAGTGATGGAATTATTCATTGAAAAATTTACCTCCATCATCGCTATTTACATCACTATTAGCGACGCAATGAATTCGTCGCTATTAACATCGCTAGTTTTATCGTTATTTGCGTCGCTAATTCAGATGGCGATGCTAATAGTGACGCAAATAGCGACGCTTGTAGAGTAAATTTTCAATGCAAATAACGATAGTTATAGAGGCCGAAAAAAAATTAGGTGGCAGGGTATGCATCCCTGCTACCCTTCTAGCTATATGCACTAAATATTTTTATATAAGTCATCTTCTATCTCTTCTTTCTTTGTCTCACCCTCAATCTCAATGGATAGAGGTGTTTCAATATCAGAAGAATCAAGCTCATCCTCCCCCTTCTCAAACTCCATTTCTTGAGCTCAGACCAGTTGTTGTACTCCAAGTAGCTTCCTGAAATGAATAAATTTCTCTTTACCGAGTAATTTGGTAAATATATCTTCTACCTGATCTTCTATCTTCAGATGAAGTAGATCAATCTGTCCTGCAAGTACCATTTTTCTAATGAAATGGTAATGAATCTTTGTGTTTGGATCTAGCATGATAGACGAGGTTGCTAGCTAGCATCACATTATTGGGATTATCACAATGCAATGTGACTTTGCTATCCAACTGAATACCCAAATCATGTAGCAGTTTCACAAGCCAAATTGCTTCGCATGCCGCTAAGGCTGCACCCTCGTATTCTGCCTCTATATACTAGATAAAGCAATGGTGGGCTGCTTCTTACTACTCTAGTTGATCATACTATTACCCAAACCGAAAGCATAGCCACTGGTTGACCTCCTATCAACACATAGACACATCTAGCCCAATCAACATCCGTATAACCTATCAATTCAAGTGATTTTTCATGCTCATAAAACAACCCATAATCAGCAATACCCTTTACGTACCGCATAATCCTATTGACTGCATCTAAGTGTGGCTTACAAGATTTCTGCATAAATTGGCTAATCAACCCCATTGCATAACTCAAGTCAGGACGGGTAATAGTAAGGTAAATTAGGCTGCCCACCATCTGTCTATACATAGTGACATTATCGATCTTAGTCCCAACACCAACTACAAGTTTGACATTTTGATCCAATGGTGTTTCCATGGCTTTACACTCCATCATGCTATATTTTAGCAGCATATCATGAGCATATTGTTTTTGCAACATCCATATATCTTAAGATATAGGCACAACCTCAATCTCGAGAAAGTACTTCAGCTCACCAAGATCCTTGACTTTGAATTTTCCCTATAACATTGTTTTAATTTCAGCAATCCCATGATCATCATCTCTAGTGATGATCAAATCATTGACATATTAGAAATCAAGCTCACCGTCAGTGTGTCTTTATCTATGATCGACATCTATGACAGCTAGAGTGTGCAGTTGTCTACATGTGACTACATTAAATAAGTCGGGTTAGTAGTCAGTTAGTGACTTGACTAGAGTTAGTCTGTCTAGTCTACACTTACACTAAGTCACTTTATCTTTGTATTGTGTGTGCTTTTCAATGTTAGAGTGTGGAACATGAAGAAATGACTTTGAGAGCCTGAAGGCTCATGACAATGGAGTTTCCATGTCTCTGTCTCTCTCTCAACTTTGAACATGGTATCAGAGCTTGACTTGGTGGACCTCTTGGAGTAGGAGGGAGTGAAGATGATCTGCAGTTGAAGACTTGTGTCATTTGTCAAACAGGCTGAATGCCATTGTAAAATGGAAGGTATGTATTGAGTGATTGCCTACTCTATGGTTCAAGCTATAGGTTGTGGCTTGTTTAGATCCTTGTGAAGGGGGTATTAAGCACTAGTGTGTGCTCCATCAGCATCAACCTCATTAAATCGAGTTGCTAGAGTAGAGGACAGATCTGCACAAACTGCACCTGGTTCTGTAGATATCTTCGTGGGCTGGAAACATCACATGCAAGTGATATGAGGTGGCTAAATGCCTGATAGAGACTAGTGGAAAGTACTTGAAGAGTACAAGGTATGAATGCTCATGTGAGAGCTCACTTATGAGCTGAAAACAGAGATTACAGGTCTGTCATAAACAGTGGCCTGCTGTATACAGCCACTATAAAGCATATACACTTGTTTGGTATGAGCTTCAAGCACTCATACATACCCAAAAGCATCACTGGAGCCAAGATGTATGTCAAGAAGCCATATGTACTGGATGCAATGCATTTGAGCTGAAGTTGCTCACTGAAATCACTCAGATCTGAAGTATGTTAGTGGCTAAAAACTGTCATACACAGTCAACGACAAGCATTGCGTATTACTGAAGCAATACAGGTCATCTTGGGGGTTCTATCATCTATATGAACTGACCTATACATGCTGAATGTATGGAGGATTGAAGCAAGCAATGAGCATCATTGAAAACTGAATTATGAAGCTGAAGTAAATGCAGTCACACTATCTTGGCTAATTACAAATAGCTCATGAAGTTTATGCCATTAGTTAACGAAGACAGATTGTCTATGCCTACTCAGATGCTCATGTATTGAACTTGCCACTACAAAGTGAATGTATGACATGATTGAAAGACATTTTGGAGCTACTTGGAGCTTGTTATGCTGAATTTTGGTTGTCTGCAACCTGCAACTAAATTTGTTGACACTTATATGTGCTGGTTATGCACTATTCTGTGCCTCTATGCTCATGTCTTGACTGCCAAATGTACTAGCAGCTATCTGGGAGGTTTTGGAACATGTATGACATGATTACCACTCAGTTTTGGACTTGAAATTGCTACTGGTTACTCACAGTTTACAGTTTTCAGACTGCATGTATGTACCCTGGCAGTGAGGTTATAGAAGCTTAAGCTGAAGCAAACACATAGCTTATGTATTGATAGTTATACCTACAGTTGAGACCACTTGTTTGTGGGTTGTTTTGGGGTGTCAGTGGGCTGAAATACCCTGTTTTTTTTCTGCAATTTAGTGTAGAAAAATATCATAAATTGTTACGGAATGAACTTGGTCAATCATACTTATTGGTCTGCAGGGAGTTAGGCACTTGATAGACAGCCTATTGCATCATGGCTAATGCACATGGGACTGACAATATCACTCAGATAGTTGGAGAGAAGTTGGACAACAAGAACTTTGCATTATGGAAATTCAGAATGAAAAACTTTCTGGTTGGCAGAGGTTATTGGGATCTATGTACAGGAGATGAGGCTGCTCCTGAGTTGCCTGCACACAATCCAACAAATGAACAGAAAAGAGCTTATAGGCTATGGAATGAAAGAGCATGCAAGGTGCTGCATTGGTTTTCTTTATGTATATGTGATGCTATGGTAATTCAAATCACTGGATGTGAGACTCCGAAGGATGCTTGGGACATACTAATGAAAATTTATGGAACCATGACACATGCAAGGAAGATCCAGTTGAAACAGCAGTTCAACAACATGTCTAGGAATGGCAAGAGCATTCAGGTGTATACCATGGAGATTAAGACCATAGCTGATCAACTTGCTACCATTGGCTCAAGTGTATCAGAAGATGATATGATTGCTATTGCCTTGAATGGCTTAGGCAAAGAGTACAAAGCTTTTGACACTTCCATTTCTGTCAGAGAAGAGCCCCCTAGCTGGGAAGAGCTAGTTGCCTTGTTGCTGCATGAGAAAGTCAAGCTTGGTTTGAATACAGGTTCTAGTGCATCTCAGAGTAGAGACATTGTGGTATACTCTAGCCAGCGTGGCAGAGGATCTAGAGGTTGTGGTTCATTTCGAGGTCGTGGTGACACTCGTAATGCTTATAGACAGCAGCAACAACAGAGTAATTGGCATGGTGCAAATACACAAGGTTAGTGTGGATGTGGCGGGTTTAGAGGTAGGGGGAGATCACCCCGAGGTAGAGGTGGTGGATTTGGTTCATGGCAGTCATCTGATCAGTCCAACAGGGACAAGGGTTGCCATTATTATGGCCGGTATGGGCATATTGCAAAGGATTGTTACAAGAAGTAGGGAGATATGAAGGCAAAGGGCAGACAGCATGGGCACTATGCATCTTCCAGTGGTGCTCATGATGAGCCAGTTGATAGACTCTTTGCCATGCAGCATGTATCCAGAAATGCATCGAGACATGATAGAGATGACAGATAGTACATTGACTCTGGAGCATCAAACCACATGACACCGCATGGAGAGTGGTTTGATGAGATGGTTGCAGGTACTCATGGTCATGTATGTACTGGGGATGACACCCAACATGACATAAAGCATAAAGGGATTGTTCCTTTTATGATGCCTAATGGCAAGAAGAAAGGCCTGCATGATGTATTACATGTACCGACCATAACAAAGAATCTGTTGTCTATGGGTCCAATGGCAGAACAGAATTTGCAAGTGAGGTTTAACAAAGATGGGTGTTTCATTGAGGAGTATGGAAATGGCTGCAAGTTAATTGCCAAGGGTAGAAGGGATGGCAGGGTGTTTACATTGGATGCAACAATTCCAGGACTTAAGGCAGCTATGTTTGCTCATGATGAGAGTGCCATTCGGGATGTAGAGATTTGGCACAAGCGAATTGGACATGTCAATGTACAAAAGCTGAAGTCTATGCAGCAGAAGGAAGTAGTACTTGGATTACCTAAATTTAAGTATAATGATTTTGGTCATGTATGCCCTGCATGTCAGTTTGGGAAGCAGGCACGGTTTCCTTTCATGAGACATGTAAAAAATAGCACTAGACCTTTACAGTTGGTGCACTCTGATGTCTGGGGTCCTTCACATAATGCTTCTTTTGGCGGTGCACGGTATTATGTCTCATTCATTGATGATTTCAGCAGGTACACTTGGCTTTATATTTTGAAGCATAAGGATGATGTGTTTGATGCATTCAAAGACTTCAAGAAGCATGCTGAAAATGAATTGGGCTGTTACATATCATGCTTGAGATCAGATGGAGGAGGTGAATATGTCTCAAATTACTTTGACAGGTATCTTGCTAAATATGGGATCAGAAGACAGCTCACATGTAGTTATACACCGCAGCAAAACAGTGTTGCAGAGAGGAAAAACAGGGTTTTGATGGAGTCAGCTAGAGCTATACTGAATGAAAAGTGTCTGCCAAATGGTTATTGGGCTGAAGCAGTGATGACTGCTATCTATGTGCTGAATCAAACCCCTACAGCAGGGATTCATGATGTCACTCCATATGAACGGTTGTATGGTCATAAACCTGATATTTCGCACTTGAAGGTATTTGGCAACATTGCATATGTGCATATACCAAATGAGAAGAGGAAGAAATTGGATCCTAAGGCAGTGAAAAGTATGTTTATAGGATATGCACAGGAACGGAAAGCTTACAAGTGTTATGTACCTTCTTCGCATGAGACACTCATAAGCAGAGATGTAGTATTTGATGAGTTAGCATCCTGGTATAGGAATCCTATTGCAGTGCCTACTGATGGCTCACCCAGTATGAGTCATGCTGAAAATACTCCTGCAGAGAGTACTTCCATGAGTGGTCAGACAGGTGATGTATCATCTATAGTGAGTCCTTGGATAGGATGATTGCGAAGTCGCACTACTGCATCCACTGACACGAATATGTCAGTAAGGGGGAGAACAGATAAGGGAAAAGAAAAGGTTTTTGAAGATGTAATAGGTCCACTCACTGCAGGTTATTATTCATCTAGCAGTGACAGCTTAGACAATGAATTGGGGATTCCGTCTGTTATGACGCCAGGTGCTAGGCAGAGCCGTTATGTGCTGCCTCATGAGAGGCAAGCTCACAGTGAGCCACAGCTCAGGAGATCAGAGAGGGTCAGATGACCTATTGATAGATACACTTACACTGGATATTCAGCCCGTCATTATACTTATATGACGAAAGTAACAGGTTTTAGAGAACCAAGTAAGTTTGATGAGGCGGTTGCAGATGAGAATTGGCGTGCTGCTATGGATGAGGAATATTCAGCTTTGGTTGAAAATGGTACATGTGATTTGGTACAGTTGCCTAAGGGCAAAACACCTATTGGATGCAAGTGGGTGTATAAAGTAAAATGTAAATCAAATGGATCATTGGAAAGATATAAGGCTAGGCTGGTTGCAAAAGGGTATGCGCAGCAATATGGTCTTGATTATGAGGAGACTTTCAGCCCTATAGCAAAGATGGCTACAGTTAGAACTGTGATTGCTTTGGCAGCAGTTAGAGGCTGGAAACTATGGTAGATGGACGTAAAGAATGCCTTTCTCAATGGAGAATTACAGGAAGAGGTTTACATGGAATAGCCTGAAGGCTATGTGCATCCAGAATTTCCAGCACATGTATGTCGGCTGAAAAAGCCATTATATGGGTTGAAACAGGCACCCAGAGCATGGAATGCTCGCATCAGCAGTTATTTGCAGCAACATGGTTTCCGATTGGGTGATGCTGATCATAGTCTATTTGTGAAGAAGACAGGTAGTGGCTATGTTTTCCTAGTTGTCTATGTTGATGACTTAAGCATTACAGGAGATGATGAAAATGGGATTGCTGAAATAAAGACATGTTTACAGGCTAAGTTTAAGGTCAAGGACCTTGGAGAGCTGAAATATTTTTTAGGGATTGAGGTTGTCTCTACACCTCAAGGCATATGGCTGTTACAGAAGCAGTATGCTCATGACATGTTACAGAAATATGGTATGGCTGATTGCAAGCCTATGGATACGCCTTTAGAGCAGAATGCCAAGTTGTAGATTGATGTTGGGATAGAGATTGAGAATGTTACTATGTACAGACAGATGGTAGGCAGCTTAATCTATCTCACGATCACTAGACCTCTGACTTGAGTTCTGCTGTGGGGCTGATCAGTCAGTTCATGCAGAAGCCTCGCAAACCACACTTTGATGCAGTCAGGAGAATTCTGAGATATGTAAAGAGTACCACAGATCATGGGCTGTTTTATGCATATGGGAAACCCCTTGACTTGATGGGATACACTGATGCTGACTAGGCTGGTTGCACATATGACAGGAGGTCAACCAACAGCTATGCATTTGGACTGGGTAGTAGCATGATCAGTTGGCAGAGTAAGAAACAGCCTATAGTTGCATTGTCCAGTACGGAAGCAGAGTATCGTGGTGCAGCCTTAGCGGCTTGTGAAGCTAAGTGGTTACAGAAGTTGCTGAATGACTTGGGAGTACACTTGGACAACAAAGTCAAGCTGTACTGTGACAATTTGAGTAGTGTCATGTTAGCAAGCAATCATGTTTATCATGCAAGATCGAAAGGCATTGAAGTTCACTACCATTTCATCAGGGAAATGGTTTTAGCATATTAGATTGACTTGGAGCATGTGAAGACAGAAGACCAGGTAGTAGACATCTTTACCAAATCACTTGGTAAAGATAAGTTCATTCACTTTAGACAGCTACTTGGAGTGATGCAGATGATTTGAGTTTTATTTTGAGCTTGAGGGGGAGTGTTAAAAATCAAGCTCACCATCAGTGTGTCTTTATCTATGACCGACATCTATGACAGCTAGAGTGTGCAGTTGTCTAAATGTGACTACATTAAATAAGTTGGGTTAGTAGCTAGTTAGTGACCTGACTAGAGTTAGTCTGTCTAGTCTACACTTACACTAGGTCACTTTATATTTCTATTGTGTGTGCTTTTCAGTGTTAGAGTGTGGAACATGAAGAAATGACTTTGAGAGCCTGAAGGCTCATGACAATGGAGTTTCCCTGTCTCTCTTTCTCTCAACTTTGAACAACATAAACCACCAGAAAAACATAACCATGCTTTGTCTTCTTTGTAAACAAACTGTGATTTGCATGACCCTTAGGTTGCTCCATATACACCTCAAGCTGTGTACATAACACACACACACACACACACACACACTCTCTCTCTCTCTCTCTCTCTCTCTCTCTCTCTCTCTCTCTCTCTCTCTCTCTCTCCTTTGATCTCTCTCCCTTCTTCTCTCAATACATCTCTTCATCAACAAAAAGAAAGAGAGAAGTGAAGAAAAGAGAAAAACAAAGAGAGAAAAGAGAATGCACTTATCTCAAAGCTTGAAGAAGAATCCTTTTGCACTTCTCTCCTTCTTCTTCTTCTCATTCACAGGTTCCCTCCTTCTTTTTGTAGTTGTCCCCTCTCTTTTAGTGGATGCGGTGGCAATAGTAGTGGCAGTGGCACACACACACACACACACACACACACACTCTCTCTCTCTCTCTCTCTCTCTCTCTCTCTCTCTCTCTCTCTCTCTCTCTCTCTCTCTCTCTCTCTCTCTCTCTCTCTCTCTCTCTCTCTCTCTCTCCATTGATCTCTCTCCCTTCTTCTCTCAATACATCTATTCATCAACAAAAAGAAAGAGAGAAGTGAAGAAAAGAGAAAAACAAAGAGAGAAAAGAGAATGCACTTATCTCAAAGCTTGAAGAAGAATCCTTTTGCACTTCTCTCCTTCTTCTTCTTCTCATTCACAGGTTTCCTCCTTCTTTTTGTAGTTGTCCCCTCTCTTTTAGTGGATGCGGTGGCAATAGTAGTGGCAGTGGCACACACACACACACACACACACACACACACACTCTCTCTCTCTCTCTCTCTCTCTCTCTCTCTCTCTCTCTCTCTCTCTCTCTCTCTCTCTCTCTCTCTCTCTCTCTCTCTCTCTCTCTCTCTCTCTCTCTATACATCTCTTCATCAACAAAAAGAAAGTGTGAAGTAAAGAAAAGAGAAAAACAAAGAAGTTGGAAAATAGATCAAATGATGTATGTTGCATGATGAGGAGACTTATATCCTATAAGCACAGTGAGGAGAGTGGAGAAGCTGAAAAGTTATAAAGACATATACTTGGTTCACTTTTCATGTAATGCTATTATACTTTGTACTTAGAGTATGTGTTCCTGTCCACTCAAGATTGTGTTTATGAGTCCAAGCTAATCTATCTTGGAACCTAATTCACTTGAGTGAAAGTCTATGTCTAGTCATGAGTCTTTATGTCTCTTGCTTATGAGTTCAAGCCTCCATAGCTAAACTGTGTTCAAGATCCATATTTCTCAACAAAAGAGAGAAGAGAGAATGCACTTATCTCAAAGCTTGAAGAAGAATCCTTTCGTGCTTCTCTCCTTCTTCTTCTTCTCCTTCACGGGTTCTCTCCTTTTCCTTTGTAGTGGTCCCCTCTCTTTTGGTGGATGCGGTGGCAATGGCAGTGGCAGCAGTACTCTCTCTCTCTCTCTC
Source organism: Lygodium microphyllum (assembly GCF_053477565.2). Taxonomy (NCBI): domain Eukaryota; kingdom Viridiplantae; phylum Streptophyta; class Polypodiopsida; order Schizaeales; family Lygodiaceae; genus Lygodium; species Lygodium microphyllum. Next base: position 25,392,954 of record NC_141141.1, read on the forward strand.
TCTCTCTCTCTCTCTCTCTCTCTCTCTCTCTCTCTTGTTGATTTCTCTTCCTTCTCTCTGTATACATCTCTTCATCAACAAAAAGAAATAGAGAAGCAAAGAAAAGAGAAAAACAAAGAAAGAAGAGAGAATGCACTTACCTCAAAGCTTGAAGAAGAATCATTTCGTGTTTCTCTCCTTCCTCTTCTTCTTCTCCTTCATGGGTTCCCTCCTTCTTCTTTGCAGTTGTCCCCTCTCTTTTTGTGGTGGATTGACAATAGCAACTGCCTCTCTCTTTCTCTCTCTCAATCTCCCTTGCATTGATCTCTCTTACTTTTTCTCTCTATACATCTTTTCATCAACAAAAAGAAAGAGATAAGTAAAGAAAAGAGAGAAACAAAGAGAGAAGAGATAATGCATTTACCTCAAAGGTTGAAGGAGAATCCCTTCGTACTTCCCTTATTTTTCTTCTCCTTCGTCGAGTTCCTTCCTTCTCCTTTACACTTGTCTCCACCTTCTTCGTGGATGGTGATGGTGGTGGCAACCTCTCTCTCTCTCTCTCTCTCTCTCTCTCTCTCTCTCTCTCTCTCTCTCTCTATGTCATTTACAAACCTGTAAAATGATATGCTCGGGTTTCGAAACTTTTTTATGAAGCCCCTCTCTCCCCTTTTTTATTCCTCCACAAGACTCTCTTCCTTCCCCTCCCTTCTTCTTGTTGGGGGTAAAGGCGCCTCCACCTAGCCACCCATGTATTACTACACTGACATGTCAAGATTGTGGGAGAGAAGGAAGGAGTCTCACTTGTGGCTTTCTTGCTTGCACAATGGGGGAATACACACAGAGGTGGAGGCTGAAAACAGTTTTCCTCTTCTTATTTGTGTAAGCCAAAAGAACTCTGGTACATAGAAATAGAAGAACCCTATATATGGGTCTCAAACCAAACTCAACTAACTAAGGTGGCATACTAACTGAGCCACAAACTAGAATAGATAAGGATAGCTGTCATCTAGCTATTATTCATGGGCGGTGTACCAACCGCATCTGCAACTAACAAGTCAGTGACATAAATGCACAACGGTCACCCTGGCATATCATGAGTGGAGCTCGATATCTTAACACTCCCCCTCGAGCTCAATCCCAATTCTTGCACACCAAGCAGGTCTCGGAACTTGCGCAGCTTCTCTGCGCCCAATGCCTTCGTGAATATGTCAGCTACCTGATCCTCTGTGCTGACATAGACTAGATCAATAAGACCTAGTAAAACCCTCTCCCGCACATAGTGATAATGCATCTCAATGTGCTTTGTTCTAGCATGGTAGACTGGGTTATTTGCCAAGTGTATACTACTCATGTTGTCACAATAAATGACAACTAGCCCATCTGTAGGCTGATGTATATCATAAAGTAGCTTATGCAACCAAGCTACCTCACATGCAGCCATTGCTGCACCCCTGTACTCAGCCTCTGTGCTCGACAAGGCAACTGTAGGCTGTTTCTTGCTGCTCCAAGTGACTGCAGCACTCCCAAAAGAGAACACATACCCACTGGTAGATCATCTATCAGAAATACTACCAGCCCAATCAATATCAGTGTATCCATGCAGCTGTATCTGAACCCCAGTCTCATAAAATAGTCCATACTGCAATGTGGACTTCACATATCTGAGTATGCGTCTAGCCGCATCCAAATGCGATTTCCTTGGAGCCTGCATAAAATGACTTACCAATCCAACAGCATAGCTCAAATCTGGCCTGGTAATAGTCATATAAATCAAACTTCCTACTATGCGTCTGTACATAGTAGGGTCTTCCAGAAGCTCACCTGCATTTGCGCTCAGCTTCACATTCTGCTCCAAAGGAACTGAAATAGGCTTACAGCCTGTCATCCCATATTTGGACAGCATGTCCAATCCATATTGCCTCTGCAAGAGCTGTATCCCACTTGGTGATCTAATCACCTCAATGCCCAAGAAATAACGCAGCTCTCCCAAATCCTTCATCTCAAACTTCTGCTTCAATAGCATTTTCACATGAAGGATATCTTCATCACTGTCACCTGTCATAATCAAATCATCAACATAAATGACAAGTAGTATAATACCTTTCTCCATTTTTCTCACATAAAGTGAGAAATCTGCCTTGGAAATCTGAAAGCCAATAGTGACAAGATATTGTCCTATCTTGTCAGACCATGCTCTAGGTGCTTGCTTCAAGCCATACAAGGCTTTCTTCAACCTGCAAACAAACTCAGGATGAACAACATGCACATAACCTGGTGGCTGCTCCATATAGACCTCTTCTTGCAAATCACCATGCAAGAAGGCATTCTTTACATCCATTTGATGTAAAGACCATTCCTTTGATGCAGCCATAGCAATGACTACTCTTACGGTTGCCATCCTTGCAACTAGACTGAATGTTTCTTCATAGTGAATGCCATATGTTTGTGCATACCCCTTGACTACTAGTGTTGCCTTGTATCTGTTCACAGAACCATCTGCATTGTGCTTCACCTTATAAACCCACTTACAGCCAATTGCATTTTTACCTTTAGGCAAAGATACCAACTCCCATGTAGCATTTGCTTCCAAGGCATCCATTTCTTCATCCATGGCTTTCTCCCATTTTTCTTTTCCCATGGCTTGCTCAAAAGAAGTGGGTTCTGGTTCCTGTATCACTTTGACCATATATGCATAGTGAATGGCTGTAAATCCATCGTATTTCAACCTATCCACAGGATACCTAGCTCTAGTAGACCTGCGCAAAGTAGGTTCACTCCTAGGTGCTCTCAAAACATCCCTGGTCTTCCTTACTCTAGGTGTAACAATAGAAGGAATACCCAACTCATCATCAATGCTCTGTTCTGAGCCACTGGATTCACCATCCACATACGAGTGACCTGCATTCACATCAAACATGGGCTAATCTACCTTCTCTTTTCCTTTTCGTGATACCTGCATACAACTATCTGCATTGCTTTGAGAAGATTCTCCTGATCTCAATTTGCCTATCCATGGCGAAGAATATGAACCACTACTAGAGGACGCTCCAGGTCCACTGATATCTTGTGACTGCTACTGTGAATTCTATGTAGCATTACCATTTTGTGCATCTACATTATCAATCACATTTACTGGTTTATACCAGCTACTCATCTCATTAAAAAAAACATCTTTGCTCACTGTAAACTTACGAGTAGAAGGGTTATAGCATCTATACCCTTTCTGCTGCAAAGAGTAACCAATAAAGATGCACTTCTCAGCTTTTGGATCCAACTTGGATCTCAACTCATTTGGCACATGAACATAGGCAATGCAACCAAAAATTTTCAAATGAGAAATATCTGGTTTCCTACCAGTATACCTCTCCTCTGGAGTCATGCCATGTATTGCTGCAGTGGGAGTCCTGTTCATTATGTAGACTGCTGTAGCAACCGCCTCAGCCCAATAAAAATCTGGCAGGTCTTTTTCATTGAGCATGGCACGAGATACCTCTCCAATATGCATGTTTTTCCTTTCTGCAATTCCATTTTGTTGTGGGGTATGACTACATGAATATTGCTGCTTTATGCCATGCTCTTGCAAGAACCTTGCAAACTCATTTGAGAGGTACTCTCCCCCTCCATATGACCTTAGGCATTTTATTTGCAGGCCTGTTTCTTTTTCAACCATAGCTTTAAGAGTTTTGAAATGCCCAAAAACTTTACTTTTCTTTTTCATAAAATACACCCAAAATTTTCTGCTATAGTCATTAATAAAAGTGACAAAATAATGACAGCCTCCAAGAGATGCAGCTTTAGTAGTCCACACATCAGAGTGGATTAATTCCAATGGCTTCTCACTCTCTTGAACATGTCTAGGAAATGGTTTCCTTGCCTGTTTTCCAAATTGGCAGGCTTCACATACCTTATGCATTTCTACAACCTTGAATTTAGGCAATCTTGCAATAATATTTTGGGCCTGCATTGATTTAAGTCGTTGTACATTAACATGACCAATGCGTTTATGCCAGATAACAATATCTGCAACTACACCGGTCCCATGTGCAAACATTGCTGCACTCAATTCAGACATGTCTGCATCCAACGTAAACATTCTGCCCTTCTTTCCTTTTGCTATCAAGCGACCTTTATTTTTCATATCCTCAACAAAGCATCCATGAGGATTAAATCTAACCTGCAAGCCCTGCTCAACCATTTGACCAACAGAAACCAGATTGTTGGTGATATTCGGGACATGAAATACATCGGACATGCATTTCTTTTTCCCATCCTGCATAGACAAAGGAATTTTTCCAATCTGCACAATAGGATGTGCAGTATCATCACCAATCTCCACAAATCCTGGTTTTTCCATTTTCCTTGCATCCTCCATCCATTCTGCATGACCTGTCATGTGGTTTGATGCACCTGAGTCAACATACCATACATCGTTGCTTTCTTCTGCACTTGTCACATAATTATTCATATGTTGCACCATAAACAAATGCTCATTTCTGTCATCACCCTGTCTACTAGAAGATGCATAATTCCCTTGTTGCAGTTTTCCATTCATGATGTCATTCTGCTTTTTATAGCAGTCTTTAGCCATATGACCCATTTTACCACAGTAGTAGCATTCAACATTACTGTTTGCATTTTGGCCTCTTTGCCATCCACCACGACCTCTTTGGCTCCCCCTGCCTCTAGAGTTACCACGACCTCCTCCATAGGACTGGTTTTCTTGAGTTTGCTGCATATTTTGATTTCTACCACGGCTTCCAAATCGGCCTCCTCTACCTCTGCCTCTACCTCTTCTAGCATTTGAGTAGAAGACAGCTTCCTTTGAAGTTCCTCCTGAAGAAGATGCACCACCATTTCTCTGCTCCTCAGAAATTAGAAGAGCAATCAACTCCTCAAAATTAGGAAATCTTTCACGAACTGAAACGGATGTCCGAAACTGTGCATAATCCTTTCCTAGACCATTCAAGGTCACAGAAACTAAATCATCATCTTCCACTGGTGACCCAATGGAAGCAAGTGCATCTACAATCTTCTTCACCTTCATATGGTAGTCATTGATGCTCATATCTTCTCTTTGCACATTGTGCAACTCTTGCTTGAGCTGCATTTTCCTGGCTTGCGTATTTGTACTATACATTTTTGACAAAGTATCCCATGCCTCCTTTGGCGTACTTGCATCTTGAATATGCACAATCATAGAGTTTGAAATGCTGATAGACAGCCAGTACATAACTTTCCTGGCTCTCTCATGCCATGCTTTAAATGCCTACATTTGCTGTTGATTGGAGACATCAAGAAGAACTAGTTCTTCTTCATTTCCTGCAACAAATTCCCAATATCCTTTTCCCATAAGGAAATTCATCATTCTAAACTTCCATGCTTGGAAGTTGTTCTTGTCAAGCTTTTCAGTGACAATCTGTGAGAGAGAATCAGACGCCATTACAGAACACTGCAAAAAATTCTGTCATTGCAAAGAACACAGCTTCAGCCTCACAAGGGCTAATCTGCAAAACTGACGAAAGTGGTATTTGACCACACAGTCACTTCCTAGTGACGATTTTGCATCAACATGCAACAAGGATGATTCTGTAACTCCCAATGTCTCTGCACACAAGCATACGATACAATTTCTGTGGTAACTTTTCACCGACCTGTAGAACAGTGGTCGCACAGCATAAAACAGGGCCTTTTCCTGAGTGCGTGCAGAAAACTTCCGCCTCCAAAACAGGCCCCGAAATGGCCTCAAATAAAAAAAACAGGGTTGCCTAGGGCTAAAGCCTATCCTACAGCATATACTGCCCTCTTGCTTCACCGCGAAGGGCATCTCAACCTGAGACAATGCACTCTTGCAATTTCCGGCTATGCTACCTCTGCAGAGATCTGCTCCCAAAACAGAAAATGAAAGCAACACTGCTCCTCTTACCAGAACACCGCGAGCTTGGCTTGCTTTCTTGAGCTCCTTACCACGAACAAGGCTCTGATACCATGTCAAGATTGTGGGAGAGAAGGAAGGAGTCTCACTTGTGGCTTTCTTGCTTGCACAATGGGGGAATACACACAGAGGTGGAGGCTGAAAATAGTTTTCCTCTTCTTAGTTGTGTAAGCCAAAAGAACTCTGGTACATAGAAATAGAAGAACCCTATATATGGGTCTCAAACCAAACTCAACTAACTAAGGTGGCATACTAACTGAGCTACGAACTAGAGTAGATAAGGATAGCTGTCATCTAGCTATTATTCATGGGCGGTGTACCAACCGTATCTGCAACTAACAAGTCGGTGACATAGATGCACAACGGTCACCCTGGCATATCATGAGTGGAGCTCGATATCTCAACATGACAATCACCGCCACTGCACACTACAGGTGGCAGGCGTCCGCCACTGCCACTTTATTCTTTATTCTTTATTCTTTATTCTTTTAGTGACAGTTTGAATAAAGAAAGGCCCGGTCACACATTGTGACTATTGGAGTTCCCATTTCTTGTCTCTCTCTTTCTTGCCCTTGCTCTCCCGCCATAGCTCTCGCGTGCAAGCTTCGATCCTTCTCACCTTTCAACTAGTATCAGGCTCAGCTTCCCGGCTCTTGAGCTTGGCTTGTGGCATTCTCAGCTTTCCATTGACTCCCCACTTGCATTGGGTCTTCTTGCTAACAGCCATAGCTCATTCTCTTGAGCTCCACTCCTCGGCTTCCCGAGCTTCTTCTCGGCCTATTGAGGCACCATCAGGGCATTGACATTGAGGTATTGCTTCATTATTTCAGAGATTTATTTCAATCCACAGGTCTAGGTAAATAGGTAGCCACCATTGAAGCTTCCAACCTTTATATCTCTTTCCCACTGGTTGTGGGCTGATAGAGGCTTGTTCCAAGGCCTCTTTGGATCATGTTTGAGCCCTCCAATCTCTCCAGACCTGCCACATGGACCAGCAGGAGAAGCAACATCATCACACAAATTTGCGCCTAATTCTGGACATATATCATTCAGCCACTTCAACTCCAGCTCCAGCTCCAGCTTGGCATTAAACACTTGTTTGGGCTCCATTTCATGCTTTTTGCACATGTATTGATACTTGGCATTGATCCTTTGAGATTAGGCATTGGTTTGGTGGCTGAAAATAGTGTTTCAGGACTGTTATAAATAGTCTACAGACATTTGATGCTAATGTTACATTCACAGTTTATGCCTATGCTTGTTTGGGCATAACTACATAACCGGTTTGATGCCTATTGCATTCCGATTGATTGGGGGATTGAAGCTACATGTCATGCTATGATTTTGGCCTGATTGTGGAGCTGGAAATACAGAGTTTATAACAGTAAATGCATGCTAAATACTCGTGGGCTGAAGCTATATTTCATGCTTTATGCTATGATGTATTGATCATCAAGGGACGACATCGACGTTGTCATTGGATCCGGGTGCTTTTGGAAGCTTGAGCTTATTTCAGCCCGCACTTATTGACATTGGTCTATGCTTGGCAGTGGTGGTCAGTGCTTTGATAGTTATATGCTCTTTGGGTATATGCTTACCCGACGCCTACGGCTTGATGCATTTGTATTGGCACAGTGTACCATGTACTTGTTGAGCTTTAGTACTCTCTGAAGACTTGGCTTGGATTCTCATTTGCTATTCAAAAATTTTGAATTGGATGTCATTTTGGCTGTCAGAGATCTTTATTGGGATGTATGTCTTACTCATGGATGTTACCTACAATTACTTTGTAGCCATCATGATCTTGGGATGCTATTGAGGCATTGTCTTGGTTACCTGTCTTTGGTACTTTGACTTGGTTTGATTGAGCTGTTGAGCTCGCTTATCTGCCTTTTGTACCAGTGGGAGCATCTTATGTGCTTGATCGACATTGAGCAAGAGGTTTATGCTATTTGAGCATTTTGTAGATACTTGAGACTTTGGGATCTCTTACACTTAAATGTTGCATGGTTCATGCACTGATACCTTGGAGTTGCTTTTGACTTGAGCTTGGGCTTTTCACTCTTGTGAGCATACACCTACTAGTGTTAGGTCTTGCCAGTGTTATGTATACTTTGCCCTATTGTCCAGGGGATATACGTACTCACTGACGGATGCTTTGGTGACATGTTTGGGTGTTTACTCAGGGTCTTGATGACTGCTTGGTGTTGATTTATGCCCGTTTACGGCTGGTCATGTCTTGGCTGTCATTTATTGACTTGGTGCAGTGATTTGATCAACAAGCATATAACTTTGGACTTACATGGATTTTTCATGCTGAAATATTCTGAAATGATGTACTTTTACAAGTATTTGGTGGGCAGCTGCTTTGGTTACACTTTTCTCACCATTTTCTCTCGATTTTGGTGATTTTTTTGTCATTTTCTGCAATAAACAGCAAGCAATTTTGAACTGTCTGCAGTCTTTCAGCTTGCATTATGGCGAATTCGTCCACTGATCATGCTATTTTCAACATCACTAAGCTTGATTGTACGAATTACTCTTATTAAAAGAGCCAGATTTGGTATGTGCTAGTGCAGAAATCGCAGATCAAACCATTGAGGTTGAGTGGGCATCCGCCTGCAACTATGCCAGATGAGAAATGGCTTGAGCTTGATAAGTTATGTAAGTCCACTATTGTATTATCTCTCACAGAATAGGTTCATTATAATGTATTTGAGGAAGAACAGAGTGCATGGCAGTTGTGGGATAAAATCAAGAATCTCTATGACAAGAAAAGTCCAGCAAGTCAGATGCATTGGCTGAAGCAGCTTATGGATCTGCGCCGCATGAAGGAGAACGTGACTATGTCTGCTCACTTGAGCCAATTCCATGCTATACTCAAGAATTTGATTTCGCATGATATCACTTTTGTAGAGGATGTCACTCCTCTTTTCTTGCTTGGTACTCCTAATGAGTCATGGAATGTATTCCGCACTACATTATGTGCCTCTACTGCTACCTTGAAATTATCTGATGTTGAGAGTGCTCTTTTTGTTGAAATGACAAGCTCAACACATGTGGACATTAATGATGGAACGCTTGGTTAGATGGGTCCACATGTCTACACTTAGCACGTCGGTGGTCATTATGACTCTCACATGGCTACTGACTCATTACTTATTATATTCAAGTTGTTACATCTATTTATAGCTGGCATAGTTATAGTGCCAGCCGACTAAGGTAATTGGTTATGCATTGTTTGACTTAGTAGGCCACTTTCCTTTATGTTGTATCTTATATATTCTTTTTGTACATTGTAAAGTGTGTGGAAGAAGGAGAAGAAACTAGTAAGAAAACGTTTTGGCCTCCATCTTTCTTCTTGTCTCTTAAGTGAGCTTTTCCTTGTGCATTTTGTGTGTGTTCAGAACAACATCTTGAGCAAGTCCCCCCACCACGCGATTCGTGACATGGTATCAAAGCTGCACCAGTGATTGAGGTTGGTTTTGAAGGCTAAAGCAAATGAGAGGAGCTAACGATTCAAGCAAGCAAGCAACGGGTAAGAAGCTCTTCCATTCTCTACTTCTTCTCTTGGACAGTGCATGTGGAGGCACCGGAAGCAGGGCATAGTAAAAATCTCAGATTGTAGTGAGATTTGGTGTGCGCAAAGAGCACTATGTATTGTGCAAATAAGCCCTTTAGGGCTTGCCCGTTGGTATTTTGTCCATCCGAGGTTATTTCAGGCCCCGTTTTAGACTCGCAGGGTTGCGGACAGCAGTTCGAGATATCTTGCAATTTGAATTGTGTCTGCCGTATACAGGTGCACAAGTTACAGATTTCAGATCTGTAAGTTTAAAGGTGTTTATCAGCAAATAAACACAAGGTTTATCTGCAAATTGGTTGCAGATTGCATGTATTGTTGAGCAGATATTGAAAAAGGATGTCTGGAGTATTGCTGTGCACTACAAGTCGAGGGTTGCTGAAGATTTGCTTGCTATTTGGTATTAGTTTTGTGATAATGGCAGAGAACAGTGAAAACCCCATCATTGAGAAGCTTGACAAGAACAACTACCCTTCATGGAAGTTCCGTGTCACGAACTTCCTTATTGGAAAAGGCCTCTACGAGTTTGTTTCAGGTGAAGAAAAGGAGCCGGAGGTGAGTGATCCTCCAACTGCAGAAGAGACAAAGGCACGGAAGGAATTGAATGCAAAAGACAAAAATGTCATGTATTGGCTGTCTGCAGTAATTGACAATAATATGTTGGGACATATTAGAAATGTAGAGAATTCATATGCAACTTGGACCATACTTGAAAGTATGTTTTCCATAAATACAAAGGCACGAAAGATTCAACTCAAGCAAGAGTTGAATACATTGAAGAAATGAAAGATGTCTATCAATGAGTATGCACTAAAGGTAAGGAGCATTGCAGATGCCTTGGAAGTGATTGATGCAATGCCCGATGATGATGATTTGGTGTCGTCTACCTTAGGTGGACTTAACAATGAAAAGGCTTGGAAGTCTTTTGTAACTTCCATATATGTTAGAAAGCCATTTCCAGATTTTGATGAGTTGGTCTCCCTTATGATCACTGAAAAGATCAACATGCAGAGTGAGATATCTGAAAAAAGTGGTGAACAGGTCCAAGCTTTCTACTCCAATTCAGGAAGGGAATGTGGCAGGTCCTCTTCAAGAGGTTGTGGTACAGGACGTGGTAGTGGCAACCAGCAAAACAGATTGAATTAGCAATTTGGCGATATGCAGATTTCAGGAGGTCATGGTAACTTTAGAGGCAAGGGGAGCTTTAGAGCAAGAGGTGGATGGCAAAACAGAGGTTCTAACAACTCTGGTATTGTGTGTCACTACTGTGGCAAAATGGGTCATATTGCAGCGCAATGTTATGCTAAGAAAGATGCTATTCATAGTGGTAAGTTGCAGCAAGGAAACTATGCATCATCTTCACGACAGAATGAAGACAAAAATGAACATATGTTTGTTATGCAGCATATGCTGAATGCTATTACAGGAAAGAGAACACATGATGATGTTTGGTATGTTGATTCAGATGCATCCAATCATATGACCAGTCATGCAGAATGGATTGGAGAGATGCAGGATTTGCAAAATACAGGTTATGTGCAGATGGGTGATGACTCATGCTACCCAATTTCACACATTGAAAAAGTTCCATTGTCCTTGCATGATGGTACAAAGATTCTTTCAGATGTATTACATATGCCATCTATTACAAAGAACTTGGTGTTAGTCGGGATAGAGCAAGGGCTGCAGGTCAGATTTAATACAAAGGGTTGCTTTGTAGAAGACTTTAATGACAAGTGCAGGTTGGTTGCAAAGGGAAGTAGAGTTGGACGTATGCTTACTTTGGATGTTAGAATTCCTACTATAAATGCTGCTATATATGCTAAAGGAAAAGGTGTTGTAGATATTGAAATTTATCACAAACGCATTGGACATGCAAATGTACAAAGGCTGAAATTAATGCAGTCCAAAGGGTTGGTTACAGGTTTGCCTACATTTAGAATTGTAGAATTTCATAAGGTATGCGAAGCATGTCAATTTGGTAAGTAGGCGACAACCCTTTTTACATGACAGAGATGTAAGCAGAAATATCCTTGATGTTGTGCATACAGATATTTGGGGGCCTACACAAAATGTATCTCTTGGAGGCAGTTTATACTTTGTCATATTCATTGATGATTGTTCTAGAAAACTATGGGTATATTTTATGAAAAAAAAGAGTGAAGCGTTTGAGCACTTTAGAACTTTCAAGGCTGCAGTTGAAAGAGAAACAGGCTTGAAAGTAAAGTGCTTGAGGTCAGACGGAGGGGGAGAGTATCTTTCGAATGAGTTCAGTGATTTTCTGAGGTCTCATAGGATAAAAAGACAGTTCACATGCAGATATACCCCACATCAAAATGGGGTTGCAGAAAGGAAAAACAGGCATATTGTAGAAGTTGCACATGCCTTGATGGCTGAAAAGAATATGCCTAAGCATTTTTTGTCTGAGGCTGTTTATACTGCCGTTTATATTATGAATAGAACTCCCACAGCTGCAGTTCATGGTATGACCCCTGAAGAATGTTTTACAGGTAAAAAGCCTGATGTCTCACACTTAAAAGTGTTTGGCTGTATTGCATATGTTCATGTGCCAAATGAATTGCGGAAGAAACTGGATCCAAAGGCTGAAAAGTGTGTCTTTCTTGGATACTCTTTAGAGCAAAAAGGGTATCGTTGTTATAACCCTGTCACATGTAAGTTTAGAGTGAGCAGGGATGTCATCTTTGATGAAATGAGCAGTTGGTATGTATCTAGTGGTGATGCATTGGATGATGATAATGATCATGACACTCATGTACAGGCTGAAAAGCAAGAATCACAGACTCTTAGTGAACCAAAGACATCATCTAGCAGTCCTTGGTCTGGGAGACTAAGGACTATCTCTACATCTTCAAGTGCATCTAGTAGCACTACATGTAAAGACAAAGGAAAGAATAAAGTGTCAGATGGCATTGATGTAGTTCTTGATGGAGACTTTAGTGGCTCAGAGAGCTTGGATGATGAGCTTGGCATTCCTTCAGTGAGGACTCCAGGTGTGCAGAGAGCACGCGTCAATGCAAATACTCCATTGAGTGATCTGGTGGTACGCAGGTCTAGCAGGGTGAGATACCCTGTTAACAGATTTGGTTTTGAAGGTTATGCAGCTCACCATTATGCTTATATGGTGAAAGTGATTGAGGATGTTGAGCCCACATGTTTTGAGAAAGCTGTTGGTCATGCTCATTGGGATGTAACAATGGATGAGGAGATGGCTGCATTAGAGGCCAATAAGACTTGGGATCTAGTATCATTGCCAAAGGGCAAGAAAGCTATTGGATGTAAGTGGGTTTATAAGATTAAGCACAATGCAGATGTTTCTATTAGTAGGTACAAAGCTAGGCTGGTTGCAAAAGACTATGCCCAGACATATGGCATAGATTATGAAGAAACCTTCAGTCCAGTTGCTAGGATGGCAATTGTCAAATGTGTGATTGCTTTGGCAGCAGTCAAAGGTTGGAGGTTGCAGCAAATGGATGTGAAGAATACCTTATTGCATAGTGATTTGCAGGAAGAAGTGTATATGGATTAGCCAGCAAGTTATGAAGATTTAGAGCATCCCACGTATGTGTGCAAGTTGAAGAAGACACTCTATGGGCTCAAGCAAGCACCTAGAGCATGGTTTGACAAGATCAGAGAGTATCTTGTCAATATTGGCTTTTATGTTTCTGATGCTGATCACTCACTTTATGTGAGAAAGGGAGATGTAGGTTTGGTCATCATAGTCATCTATGTGGATAACTTGATTATTACAGGTGATAGTGATAGTGGGATTGTTGAAGTCAATTACTTTTTGAAGAAGAAGTTTGAGATGAAGGATGTAGGTGAGCTAAGGTACTTCCTTGGCATTGAGGTGATCATATGTGATGATGGTATATGGCTGTCCCAAAGATACTATGGCTTAGATATGTTGTCCAAGTATGGTATGACAGCATGCAAACCACTTTCAGTCCCATCGGAGCAGAATGTAAAGTTGAGTGCTGATGTTGGGGATGAGATAGAAGACCCCACTATGTTCAGGAGGATAGTGGGGAGTTTGATCTACATGACCATTACAAGGCCAAACATGAGCTACACTGTTGGTCTTGTGAGTCAGTTTATGCAAGTACCTAGAAAGCCACATTTGGATGCGGTCAGACGCATATTGAGATATGTGAAGTCCACATTACATTATGGACTTTTCTATAAGGCAAGTACAGATGTACAGGTGTTTGGATACACAGATGCAGATTGGACTAGTAGTATGTCTGCTGATAGAAGATCTACCAGCGAATACATGTTCTCTCTTGGTAGTGCAGTAGTTACTTGGAGTAGCAAAAAGCAATCTGTAGTTGCTTTGTCTAGTACAGAGGATGAGTATAGAGGTGCTGCTGTTGCAGCATGTAAAGTAGTATGGCTGTAAAAGTTAGTGGTTGATTTAGATGCGCAGGTGGAAGGTCCAATTGTCATTTATTGTGACAACATGAGCAGTATACAGTTGGCTAGGAACCCTGTGTTCCATGCTAGGACAAAATATATTGAGGTATTGGTGCACAAATCGGATGTTGTATGCTCGCATAGTGAATGCCGGAAAGTCCCCAAGAACAAAAGAACTCTACTTTTTGCACAAAACTCAAGGTAGAAAGCATATATGACATGAACAAGAGACCAATTGGGTGCAATCTCCCTCCATGCCTTGTGTGAGCGCTCCACAAAGCATGCATTTTATGTATTAATTATCTTCAAGCTCAAATAATAGCCCAAATTACAAAATAGCACGCTTTTAGCTTTTGAGTTTGCTTTAGCACAAAATAGAAATAAAGCTAATGGGCGGGTGCCCAAAGAGTCAGGCATACCCAATACAATGTCCAAATACAAATATCATAATCGTGCGCCCATGCGTATACAAAATAATAAATAAATATCCAACGCCTTAATAAATATGTGCGACAAAATATAGGCGCCATACCTAAGGTATCCGCCCATCAAAATATAAGTGATAACTCGAATACACGCTATCCTCCAATGCTTTCCTCCGCCACTGCTGCTATCTTTACACATCAACTGAAGCATTCACAATCGTTAGTCAAATAATACAATTAAACCGAAAAAAGTGAATACCTAGCAGTCTTCAGCTACATAAATAAATCAACTGGTTAGAAATCAATCCTAACCTTAATTTATCAGGAGTGTGCACTCTAAACTCATAAATGTTTATTAATTTAATATGTATTTTGCGAAATCACCCACTATGAAATCACCCATTTACACACTAAATTAATGAAACACCCGAAAAGGATAGGCGTCCCCATCAACTTCTCGCACAAAGAATCCACTTTGTGTATGAGCCCCGGTCAACAAAGTTTACGGAATCCACCGTAAAACCTCACGGAATCCACTGTGGCATGGAATCCACCGTGAAATATGCCTCCTAGCATCATACCCCCGGGGTGGGATAGCAATTGTCCTCAATTGCTATTAGCTCAATGTGGAGCTAACAGAGTGGGGAAAGCATTTAAGTCTCTAGCGTGCATCCATTGGGCCTCTTCAACAGGATGGTTTTTAAACTTGACCAAATATCTAGAATATCTGCGGCCAGTTCTAGTGGTCATGAAGTCAGTATCTATGATAGCTTCAAGCTCAAGGATTTCAGTCTCTTCATCTAATAAAGATGGGTTTTCATAAACAGGATGTATAGGTAATTGGCCTCTAAAGGGTCGCAATAAACTAATGTGAAAGGTGTTGTGAATTTTCCAATGTGGTGGTAGTTCTAACTTAAATGCATTGTCATTGATTTTATGAATGATCTTAAATGGTCCATAGAATCTAGGTGCTAATTTCAAAACTGGGTGTTTATCTATACTTTGTAATCTACATTTCTCTATTCTTAACCAAACATAGTCATCAACTTTGAAATTCATGGCCTGTCTTTTCTTATTGGCTTGTTTTGTATATGATTGTTGGGCTTTGGCAATCATGTCTTTAACCTCATTAAAAATAGTAGCGTGCATGTTAGCAATATCATCAACACTCTGAATTCTATTTGATAAAGATACAATAGGTGTAGACAATCTATAACCATAAATCACTTCAAACAGTGCTTTCTTTGTAGCTGTGTGTGGTGTATTGTTGTATGCAAACTGCAATAAATGTAAATGTGTATCCCATGTCTGTGGTTTAGAAATAGTGTAAGCTTGTAAAAGATCTAAAATAGTACTGTTAGTAGCTTCTATTTGTCCATTAGTTTCAGGATGAAATACAGATGAGAAATCAATCTTTGTTCCTAGGTTAGCAAACAAAGTAATCCAAAATTTATTACAAAATCTAGAATCACGGTCAGCAATAATAACTTTTAGTAATCCATGATTAGTGAAAACAGTTTTCAAAAATAATTGTGCTACCTGAGATGCTGTTAAAGTTTTCTTGCATGGAATGAAATATGCTTGTTTACTAAACCTATCTACAACAGTCCAAATCATATCATGGTTAGCTTTAGTGTTAGGTAAACCAGTAATAAAGTCCATAGAAATCTGTTCCCATGGTTTTGATGAAATAGATAAAGCCATAAGTAAACCATATTGTTTACCATGATGTCTCTTAACTCTTTGACAAACCAAATATTCAGAAACAAAGTTAGATACATCAGTGTCCATATGTGGCCAATAAAAATCTTCAATCAATGTACGCAAAGTAGATATGATACCTCTATGACCTTGATATGGAGAACAATGAATCTCATTCAAAATAAAAGATCTAAATGGGACTGTAACACATAATCTCTTTTCATAAAACATGAATCCATCATTGTAAGACAGTGAATCAATAGGAATCCAATTATTTCCAACTAATTTATTCCAATCAGTATGAAAAGTAATGTCCTGATGATAAGTATCTTTCATAGGAGTTAGAGAATCAAATGATATGACAGAGATATTATGAATAGTCGATCTTCTACTTAAAGCATCGGCTACTACATTTTCTTTACCTGGTTGATATTGGATAAGGGGATGAAAGCTCTGAATGAAAGCTGCCCATTTGATATGTCAATCAGATATTTGGGGTTGACTAAGGAGTTGTCTAATGCTTTGTTGTTCAGTCTTAATCATAAACTCAGAACCCATTAAGTAATGTTTCCATTGTCTTAAAGCTTGTACAACAACTAACAATTCTTTAGCATATGTGGAATATTTAAGTTCGGATGGTTTTAGTTTACAACTAGAATAGGCTATGGGATGATTATCTTGCATAAGTACGGCTCCTATTCCAGATCCGCTAGCATCAGTAACTACTAAAAAGAATGGTCTATTGAAATCAGGTAGTTGTAATACAGGAGCATGGGTTAATGCATGTTTTAATAAATCAAAAGATTTCTGTTGATTATCAGACCAATGATAAACAATACCTTTCTTTAAAAGTTTAGTCAAAGGCAAAGCAAGTAATGAAAAATTTTGCACAAACTTCCTGTAAAAACTAGCAAGACCTAGAAAAGAACGTAACTCATGCACATTTTTGGGTATAGGCCAGTTCAATATTGCTTCTGTCTTCTTAGGGTCAACTTTAATACCTTCTGATGACACAATATGACCTACATATTCAATTTTCGTTTGAAAGAACTCACTCTTTTCCGGATTAGCATACAATTGATTATCTTTCAACAACTTGAAAACCAAAGACAGATGTTCATAATGCTCTTTCTCATTTTTATTGAATACAAAGATATCATCAAAGAATACTATAACACAATGCTGATATTTCAAAAATATGCGATTCATCATTCTACTAAATGTAGCAGGTGCATTAGTCAATCCAAAAGGCATCACTAGAAATTCATAATGACCAAATTGTGTTCTAAATGCAGTCTTAAATATATCAGATTTATCTAATCTCACTTGAGGATAACTAGATTTAAGATCTATTTTACTAAATATAACAGAACCTTGTAGTTTATCCATAAGATCATCTACCCTAGGAATTGGATATCTATTCTTTACAGTAATCTTATTTAGGGCACAATAATCTATGCACATGCGATAAGTATTATTCTTCTTCTTTACCAACAAAGCAGGTACGCCAAATGGAGAACTACTAGGTCTAATTAATCCTCTATTTAATAATTTCTCAACTTGATTTTGAATTTCTTTCTATTCAATTTGGTTATGCCTATATGGTGCTTTACATGGTGGTTGTGTACCATGAATTAAATCTATTTTGTGGTCTTCAGGACATGAAGGAGGTAGTCCAAGTGGTAAATCTTTAGCAAAACAATCTTTAAATTGTGCAAGGAATTCTTTATGTCTAGGGTGCATATGTTTTTCTTTAGCTTGAAGTTCATTCACCCAAATTAGATAAGATTTACTACTTTTGTGTAATGCATGTTTAGCTTGAGTATGAGTAAGCAGTGGAAAATTATTAGATGCGTGCATACCATACAATGTAATGTGTTTTCCTTAAAAATAAATTTTAATTGAATGCATGGAATAATTTATGTCAGGATTATGCTGATGACACCAAGGCATACCTAGGATAATATCACTAGACTGTAGTGGTACAACTAGAAAATTCCTTCTTTCAGTGTATTCAACAATTTGAATTTTTAAATCATGCACCTCTTGTGTTCCATTATACCTTGTGCCTAAGAATGCTGCTTTAATGCAATAATGCATAGGAACAGTTTGTAATTTCAATTCTTTCACTAACTTTGCAGAAACAAAATCATGTGTACTACCATCATCATGCAAAATAATCTTTTCTTTTCCATGCACTAAACATTTCATTGTCAACAAAGAATGTGGAGTTGGCATACCTGGTAAAGTATCCGAAGGAGTAGCAATGTCATCCTCATCTTCCATAAAGTCAGGCATTTCCTCAGGTTCTTCATCTTCCATTGCTCCAAGATAGTTGATATGTACATGTGGCTTCTTCGATTGGCAATTGGCTGCTAGATGTCCAGGTTGATGGCATTTGTAACACACTATAGGTTTCGCTTTAGATACATTGTTTGCAATGGCAGGAAGTCTAGGAATATTAGGATTTGGCTGTGAAGATGGCTTAGGGTTTTGATTGGTATTTGATGGCAAAGGAGGTGGTTTTGTCCAAGACTTACGGAAAGATGATGAAGGAAGTCAACTTTGATTGAATCTTCTAAAATTTGAATTGAATTGCTTAGAACCATAGTTACCATTTGCTTGAAATTGTTGCGGATGCTTGTCTCTTCCTCGAAGCTTGTCTTCAGTGTCATGAGCTAAAGAGATTGCATCTTCAAGAGTTGCAAGCTTGAACATTTTGACTTTAGCGTAGTAATGCCCAAGTAATCCGGACATAAACTTGCGCTTGTGAGTCGCTTCAGGTACGTCTTCAAGCATGCGTAGTTGGAGTAAGGCATTCCAAAAGCGTTCGGTGTACTGGGAAATAGGCTCACGATCACTTTGCTGAAGAAGGTCCCATTGCTTTATGGCTTTTTCATGGAATTGTGGAGGAAGGAAATTCTGCATAAACTTCTTTTCGAAACTCTCCCAGGTAGTGGGACAATCTATGCTCTTACGAACAACGGTCCACCAAAGAGATGCTCGATCCACTAAATGATTAGTGACACACTTAATTTTATCTTTTTCAGCGTATATCTCTTCATGAAAGTAATCATCAAACTGACTGATGAATGCAAGAACAGTCTTTCCATCTCGAGTTTCATTGAAAGTACGGAATTCGAAATTTCTTTTACTTATCTTTGTTTCTTTGCGGATGGATTGAGCTTCGAGAGTCACTTCAATGGTTCGTCAGATAAGATCTTCGGGTTGTGGTCCATCTTTGTCAGTAGTCGATCGTTGTAGATTGGCCAATCGAACTTGCAAGGCTTGCTGGGCTCTTCGTTCTTCATCCAACTGCATCATAATTAAATCCAATTTTTGTTCCATCGTAGGTTCAGGAAGATTGCCTTCAGCCATTAAATCATCCATGTTTTGTTCCGTCATCCTGTAAAAATTCAAAAGACCTCACACTCTCAAAATCCAATTAGCGGGATGAGCGTAGCTCAAAGTTGGGTGTACAAGGCTTATAAATTTTTGTTTGGCTTTCACGGTCTTCGACTTTTGCGGTTGTGGGATTTGAAGTCTTCGTAAAATCTGCGTATGACCTTCTGCATGTGCTTAAATTGGTTCAGCAAGTCTGCGTATGTGAACAGAGTCTTCCAAGGAATAACTTTGCAGTTCAGTGCTTCTACGCAGGAACAGTCCTTATGGGAGTTTTTTGGCATAAGTCAGTTTTGACCTCTGAGAACTTGCAGAACTTACAGAGTTACAGAACTTAAAGTACTTGTCAAACTTTGAAGATTCTTGTGACTTGAGACTTTGTTGATTAAGCTTGGAGCTTAATCTGCTGATCACGATGAATTTTTAGGGAGGGGGCGTTTTTCAGTGCCAAAAATCACAGCGTGAAGATCCTGATGCCGCTGATTTTGAAATTTATAATACTAAGCTTTTAAAAAGCTTAGTTTTTAAGCTTTTAAGCTTTATGAAGGAGATGAATCTTATCTGTTGTGTTTGAGAAAAACGACTTGAGTAGGGAGATATTGACGTGGTCCTCCGCTTCCTCAGGCCGGTTCTTCACGAGTGTCAGAGGCTATAGACAGAGGTTCTTGACCGCCAGGAATCCACCCGTATCGACCGTTCTCGATGCAACTGACTGTAGAGCTCCATCGTTCCAGGAGCTCCGCCTTCGCACAAGATGAGTAGCCATTGGAAGCTCTCGATCTCAGCTTCGCTCTGATACCACTGGTGCACAGATCGGATGCTGTATGCTCGCGTAGTGAACGCCGGAAGGTCCCCAAGAACAAAAGAACTCTACTTTTTGCACAAAACTCAAGGTAGAAAGCATGCACGACATGAACAAGAGACCAATTGGGTGCAATCTCCCCCCATGCCTTGTGTGAGCGCTCTACAAAGCATGTATTTTATATATTAATCATCTTCAAGCTCAAATAATAGCCCAAATTACAAAATAGCACGCTTTTAGCTTTTGAGTTTGTTTTAGCACAAAATAGAAATAAAGCTAATGGGCGGGCGCCCAAAGAGTCACGCATACCCAATACAATGTCCAAATACAAATATCATAATCATGCGCCCATGCGCATACAAAATAATAAATAAATATCCAATGCCTTAATAAATAGGCGCGACAAAATATAGGTACCATGCCTAAGGTATGCGCCCATCAAAATATAAGTGATAACTCGAATACACGCTATCCTCCAATGCTTTCCTTCGCCACAGCTGCTATCTCTACACATCAACTGAAGCATTCACAATCGTTAGTAAAATAATACAATTAAACCGACAAAAGTGAATACCTAGCAGTCTTTAGCTACATAAATAAATCAACTGGTTAGAAATCAATCATAACCTTAATTTATCACGAGTGCACACTCTAAACTCATAAGCGTTTATTAATTTAATATGTATTTTGCGGAATCATCCGCTATGGAATCACCCATGTACACACTAAATTAATGAAACGCCCGAAAAGGATAGGCGTCCCCATCAACTTCTCGCACAAAGAATCCACTTTGTGTATGAGCCCCGGTCAACAAAGTTTACGGAATCCATCGTAAAACCTCACGGAATCCACCGTGGCACGGAATCCACCGTGAAATATGCCTCCTGGCATCAAGTACACTACCACTTTGTGAAAGAGAAGGTAATAGTAGGTGAGATTGACTTGGTGTATGTCAACACACAGGATCAAATAGCCGACATCTTCACGAAGGCATTGGGTACAGAGAAGCTTCAACATTTTCGAAGCTTACTTGGAGTTGCAAAGATGCAGTTAAGTTTAAGGGGGAGTGTTGAGATGACAAGCTCAACACATGCGGGCATTAATGATGGACCGCCTGGTTAGATGGGTCCACACGTCTACACTTAGCACGTCGGTGGTCATTATGACTCTTACATGGCCACTGACTCATTACTTATTATATTTAAGTTGTTACACCTATTTGGCATAGTTATAGCGATAGTCGACTAGTGTAGTCGGTTATGCATTGTTTGACTTAGTAGGCCACTTTCCTTTATGTTGTATCTTATCTATACTTTGTGTACATTGTAAAGTGTGTGGAAGAAGAAGAAGAAACCAGCAAGAAAACGTTTTGGCCTCCATCTCTCTTCTTGTCTCTTAAGTGAGCTTCTCCTTGTGCATTTTGTGTGTGCTCGGTGCAGCATCTTGAGCAAGTCCCTACACCACGCGATTCGTAACATTCTTCTGTAGAAAGAGGTTAACCGTAACAATTTGGATGCCTCTCGTGTGTCACATGCTATGACAGTTAGAGGCAAGAATGATGGATATGAAAAGCATGGCAGTGGCAGTGGCTATGGATAGGATTCTCAAAAATCTCGGTCCAAGTCTCGTGGAAGTCACGCAGCAAATCCCGTGGCAAGAATGCAGATGTTACTTGTCACCATTGTGGGAAAAAGGGCCATATTAGGCCACAATGCCATGAACTATGCAATGAAAGGCGCAAAGATAAGGGGAAAGACAAAGTGCATGACAAGTCTTCTAATCGTAGCATAGTGCCTGTAAAGTCCAGTGTTAAAATTGAAGAGATCAATGTTATGCAGCCTGAGGATGTTGATGATGATTATATCCTTGTAGCTTCTTCTAGTTCTTCGCAGATGACAGTGATACACTCTATGTATACATAATGTTGGCTCTTGGACTTAGGTGCGTCCTTTCATGTGACACCTTGCCGAGAGTGGTTTCATTCATACCGTACTGTTTTGGGTTATGTGCACTTGGGTGATGACAGCTCTCTTGATATTGTGGGCATTGGTGATGTTAGGTTGCAGTTTCCTTTTGGCGCAGCAGTTTTGTTATGCAGGATGTATGTCATGTATCTGCTTTGACATGTAGTCTCATGTCAGCTGGACAGCTTGATGATGCATGTTATCATATATCTTTTGGAGACTCTACATAAAATATCACTCATGGCAGACTTGTGATTGCAAGAGGTGCCAAGGCTGGCAGCCTCTATCCCTTGATTATATCCACTTCTTCTCTTGATCATGTTTTATCTGTGGGTTCTATCCCACATGTATCTCTTTGGTATGTCCGTTTGGGCCATGTGTCGTTGAAGGGAATAAAAATTCTTTCTGGTTTGCAGTGCTTACTGCCCCTTGATTATGCATGTTTTAATTCATGTGAGCATTGTCTCTATGGTAGGCAAACTAGGTCTATGCATAAGAAGTCTGGTAGGCCACGCATGAGCGATCCCTTGGCATTGGTACATTCGGATGTCTATGGGCCCATGCCTTGTCAGTCTATGGGTGGTGCAAAGTATTTTGTTACTTTCATAGATGATTTTTCATGGAAATTTTGGGCTTATCCCATTAAGCTGAAATCCGATGTCTTGGCTGTGTTTCAGAGGTGGCTTGCATTGGTTGAGAACCAGTCTGGGTATAGGCTAAAATGCCTAAGGATAGATAATGGGGGTGAGTATGTCTCACGTGCTTTTGAGCAATTATGTGATGAGAGGGGTATTAAGTGTCAGTTGACCACCCCCTACACCCCCCCAGAATGGTTTGGCTGAGCGGATGAATAGAACCATCTAGGAGTGTGTACACAGTATGCTTAGCCATACAGGCCTGCCACAAAGCTTTTGGGCTAAGGTAGTTATTACAGCTGCACATATCATAAACAGATCACCTTCTAGGGGTTTGGATTTCCAGGTTGCAGAGGAGGTATAGACTGGAAAACCTCCCTCTTATGCGCATCTCCGTGTCTTTGGATGTGAGGCATTTTGCCATGTGCCCAGGGACAAGAGAAGTAAGTTGGATCCTAAGAGTGTCAAATGCATTTTCCTTGGTTATGGGGATGTAGGCGACATGGGTTACCTTCTCTGGGATCCACAGGCGTGGAAAGTCATCTGCAATCATGATGTAGTCTTCTATGAAGACAAGATGCATAGGCAACCTGAGAGAGTTGTTGAGATCCATAGGGTCAAATTTCAAGAGGAGCCGAGGACTCCCGCACAGCCAGTTGGATAGCCTACAATTGTAGCATATGCTCATGGTCAGGGTGTTGGATAGGCAGCTGGGCAGGCAGCAGAGCCTGTTGTGAGACGGTCTACTAGAGACAGACGTCCACCTGATAGTTTTTAGCCCTCGATGCATTATGTCTTGGTTACAGATGCAGGCGAGCCTTTCACTTATGATGAGGCTATGCGTATGGGTGACAATCACTCCTGGGAGAGGGCTATGCAGTCTGAGATAGGCTCCTTACATAAGAATGAGACTTGGGATTTGGTTTCCTTGCCTAAGGGCAAGAAGGCTTTGCCATGCAAATGGATGTACAAGTTGAAAAGTACCCTTGGACACCTTAAGCCGGCATACAAGGCTAGATTGGTAGCAAAGGGTTTTAAGCAAGAGCATGGTGTGGACTTTGATGAGGTCTTTTCTCCTGTGGTTAAGATGACCACCTTCTTGCGCTTAGTCTTGGCTTTGGTTGCTCAGCTTGACTTGGATTTATACCAGATGTATGACGGCTTTCTTACATGGGGACTTGCATGATGAAATTTATATGGAGTAGCCTAAGGGCTTTGCAGAACCTGGCAGGGAGCACCTAGTGTGCAAATTGAATAAAAGACTTCATGGCTTGAAACAGGCACCTAGGGAGTGGTACCATAAGTTTGATGCCTTTATGCAGTCACTCTAACATATTACACGACGCAACGAACAGAATCTGAGAAAGAGATAGAGAGTACACAACAAATAAGAGGAGAATCAGTAAATTCTTTAACTTCAAACAACTGATACAAAGATGGCTTTGTCCACCCGTGTGCTTCCACTGTGTGAAGCTTAGATGGCGATCTAGACAGAAGATAGGTGAAGAGCTTAAGGCTAGCTGGAACAACAACTCTGACTGGGTGAAAGATGAGTGAGTGATGGCTGCGAAGGGGTTTATCTTTTATAGCCTGCGAAGGTCGTTAGATCGGCCTGCTCCGACCTACCATATGAGCCTCCACTAGTCGGCCAAGGAATATTCCAGGAAATATTCCCTTTACCATCAGGCCGTCGAGTTGCTACCAACTTAACCTCTCCGTCTAACCCAAAGATTAGACCCACAATGGTCACCTTTTTGCCATCCGGTCACATAGACCTCATCTGATATACAAGTCAGGACTCCACCAATGTCCAGTCTCACACTTGGCTTTTCCTCATAATGGGGGCCTTACAACTTTGAGCACCATGGATCATTGGTAGCACTTAATGAGGGTGGGGCATTGATCATATCTAACACCCCCCCAATGTCCACCCATAGGTGAACTATCTCCTCGGCCCAATGCCGAGTCTCTGAAGATGAACTTGAAGCAGATCCTTCGTAAGTGCTTTGGTAAAGATATCTGCTCCATTCTCCTCTGTTGGACAGTAGACCAGTTCCACTATCCCATCCTCTATCAAATCATGCACATAGTGATACTGGATCTCTATATGTTTGGTGCGTGCATGAAACACTGGATTTTTGGCAATGGCGATGCAACTCTGATTGTCACATCTCAGCATAGTTGGTTCTTCATCCTGCACTCCCATATGCCATAGAATCCTTCTCAACCATACGGCCTCACATGCAGCAAAACAAGCAGCCTTGTACTCTACTTCGGTAGAAGACAATGCCACTGTTGGTTGCTTCTTACTAATCCAAGAGAAAATTCCTGAACCCAAAGAGAAATAATAACCAGAAACTGACTTCCTGAAATCAATGTCTCCTGCCCAATTTGAGTCACAGTTCCCCACAAGAGAAGTTTCGAAACTGTATGTGATACCATAGTTAAGAGTTTTCTTCAAGTATCTGAGCACCCGCATCCCAGCCTTCCAATGACTCTCATGAGGTTTGTTTGAGAACCTGCTCAAAACACCAACAGCAAAACTGATATCTGGTCTAGTGTTATACAAGTAGATCAGACTGCCGACCAACCTCCTATACCTCCCAATGTCTGCTAGTGCTGATGTCTGGTCTGGTGTTACACAAGTAGATCCTCCTATACCTCCCAATGTCTGCTAGTGCTGATGTATCCTCGACGGATAACTTTGTATTCACCTCTATAGGTGTAGCTATCTCCTTGCACTCGGTCATGCCAAATGCCTTCAAGATCTCCCATGCATACTTCTTCTAAGAGATGAAGATCTTTCCTGGCTCTTGCCAGACTTCAATCCCCAAACAATAGTGTAGCAAGCCCAAGTCTGTCATTTCAAACTCAGAACTCAAAGCCTTTCCAGTTTGGTTGATCATATCTTCATAGTCACCTGTAATAAGAAGGTCGTCCACATTAAGGACAATCACTACCATCCCTGTAAACATACAAGTTAACATCTGAGGCACATCTTTTGAAGTTTAGGTTTAAAAAGAACCTATCTATCTCTGCTGGTACCATGCTCTGGGGGCTTGTTTCAGCCCATACAATGCCTTTTTCAGTTTACACACTTTGTTCTCAGAATGGGGGGCCTCAAACCCTAGTGGCTGAGCCACATACACCTCCTCCTTGAGGTCACCATTTAAGAACGCTGACTTAACATCCATTTGGTACACTGGCCACTTCTTGTGGGCAGCCACTGCAAGTACCGTGCGAATAGTGGTCATTCTGACAGTTGGGGCAAATGACTCTTGAAAATCAAACCCTTCAACTTGTGAAAATCCTTGGGCAACCAGTCTAGCTTTGTACTTTTCTAAGGTACTATCAGCCTTGTACTTTACCTTCCAGATCCACTTGGTGGCAATAACCTTCCGGTTTGTTGGTCGATCCACTAGCTCCCAAGTGTCATTCTTCATTATGCTGTCATACTCCGTCTGCATAGCAGCCTTTCATGATGGATCTGCAAGTGCTTCTTTTAAGTCAGTTGGCTCCTTTACTTCTCTCATAATCTCAACCATCAAGGCCATATTGAGTATGTGAGCAGAAGCCCTCCTTTGCTCCTCTATTCTCTGAGACCTCCTTAGTTCGTCTGCCTTCTCCTCAACAGATGCAGGCATAGGATTATTGTGGTCATAGAGCTGCTTCACCCAGCGCGGCAATGGATTTTCCGGTGGGGTGATGTCAGGTTGGTGAACTTTTTCCTCATCATTTGAAGATGATGCTTCCTCCTCCTTAAGGATAGGGAAAGCTCTCGGGACAGGTTCATAGTGGACTACTTCTTCGCTTGATGATAAAGTGGAAGAACTTGCCTTCTCCTCCTCCACTGTATGCGGCTTCTCCTTGAACACCACATCACGGCTCGCGATGATCTTCTTTGCCTCTTGGTCATATAATTTGTAAGCCTTCTGCTCATCACTATAACCCAAGAAGATACATTTTCTGCTTTTTGGTTGTAACTTGTTTCTCTTCTCATCTAGAACATGTGCATAACATTCACATCCAAAAATTCTGAAATGTGAGACAGATGGTTTCTTACCAGTGTAAGCCTCATGAGGTGTTTTTCCCTTGAGAGCCTTTGTATAGCTCTGATTTAGAATGTAGACTGCAGTATTAATAACTTCAGCCCAAAAATGGTTAGGCAATCCCTTGCCCTTTAGCATGCATCTTGCCATCTCCACAATGGTGCGATTCCTGCGTTCCACAACACCGTTCTACTGAGGTGAGTGAGGCGTCGTCAATTGACACTTGATCCCTTTGGTCTTGCAAAAGCCTTCAAACTCCTTTGAGTTGAACTCACCACCACCATCTGTTCTAAATTTCTTCACACTTTTCCTTGTTTCATTCTCAACAAGTATTAGCCATTCTTTAAACTTACCAAAAGCTTGAGCCTTATCACGAAGGAAGTACACCCACATCTTCCTACTGTAGTCGTCGACAATCAACATAAAATAAGAAGATCCCCCCAAGGCCTGTGTAGGCATCTTACCACACAAGTCAACATGCACCAACTCTAGAGGAGCCTGTGCTCTATTCTTGCTTTCTTGTGGAAATGCCTTTCTCTGTTGCTTGCCCATCATACAAGCTTCACATGGTTCCTTCAATTCAGTTATTGTAGGTAGGTGAGCAACCATACCTTGCTTTTGCATCTCCTTCAATACTGCAAATCCGATGTGTCCAAACCTTTCATGCCAAAGCTTACTTGTGCCCACTCCAGCGGTGGCTGTAAGAGCACTTAGCTCATACAGGTTGTTCCTTCTTTCTCCTTTGCCAACAATTGTGCCAGCACTATCAATAATTTCTACACCTGTCTTCTTGAACCTCACTTTATGACCAAGATCAGTTATGGCAGCAACTGATAAGAGATTTCTCCTGATTTTGGGAACAAACAACACATTTGAAAGCTTTTTGACTTCACCATTTGCAGCAACAAAAGAAATAGTACCTGTGCCCGCAGCAGGGCATTTAGCATCATTTCCAACCATCACAGTGATGGATTCTTGTAGAGGCTGGATAGAACTATATAGACCTTTCTTGTTGGTCATGTGACGGGAGGCCCCACTATCCAACACCCATGAGTCAGTGGTAGATTCTTCTTGCGCCGAGGAGCACACTTCCTCAATGGTCGCCATGAATAACTCCAACTCCGCTTTAGCCGTATTGGCTGTCTCTTTCCCTTTACTTTTAAGGGTACCATTCTTTTCATCTGCCTTCTTGACATGACAATCTGCAATTGCATGTCCTTTCTTCTTGCAGTAGAAGCACTCTCCTTGAAACTTCTTCTTGCCGCCCTTCTTCTTTTTGTCACCATCATTTTTTGTGGAGAAAACACCTTTGCCTTTTGCATTGGCAGAGAATGCAGCATCTCCATTGTTGCTTCCTTCTCGGGCTTTCAGCCTCAACTCCTCTTCCATTAATAATGCACAAAACTCCTCAAAAGTCAAAGCTTGAGGTCTCACCTAAGTATTAAGGGCAGTTACTAGTCCATCAAACTTTTGTGGACAAATCCGAAGACACCTCCGAGCTAGCTCTTCGCTAGTCTTTTGTATCCCAGCGCCAGCCATCTGGTCGCGCAGATTCTTAATCCGAGTGATGAATGCTTCAACCGTCTCTCCTTCAGCAAACTTCTCCGCTGCTAGTTGATTCTCCAAGTTTTGAATCCTTGTTTGGTTTCGTGTTTCATACTGACTCCTTAGTATATTCCAAGCCTCTGACGCTTTGGTTGTATGCTGAATCAGAGTCAAAACACTGTCAGAACAGCTTGTAACTAAGGCACACAATGCATCTGCATTCCTTCGTTTCCAAGCTTATAGAAGATCTGCATTCGTAGGAATCATCACACTAGGATTTTATGGGTCGGGGTAGGCTGTGGTTCTGTGTCAGTCCCCAGCACAGTCTCCAGAAGCTCATAAGAATCAAGGATAGTTGTAATTTTGAACTTCCACAAGGTGTAGTTTGTACCATCTAACTTGCCTTCGCTGAAGGTTGGTGGACGAATCCTCAGTGTTTGAATAGCCTGTACAGCAACACCACCTCCTGCACCGCTTTCGGAAGTCGACATAGTTTCTCTTTGCTGTTGAAGCCTTTGCCTCTTGCACGCTCTCGAATCTCTAGAGCCCCCTGGGCTCTGATACCATGTAAAATATTACACGGTGCAGCGAACAGAATCTGAGAAAGAGATAGAGAGTACACAACAGATAAGAGGAGAATCGGTAAATTCTTTAACTTCAAACAACTGATACAAAGATGGCTCTGTCCACCCGTGCGCTTCCACTGTGTGAAGCTTAGATGGCGATCTAGACAGAAGATAGGTGAAGAGCTTAAGGCTAGCTGGAACAACAACTCTGATTGGGTGAAA
Organism: Lygodium microphyllum; assembly: GCF_053477565.2. Classification (NCBI taxonomy): domain Eukaryota; kingdom Viridiplantae; phylum Streptophyta; class Polypodiopsida; order Schizaeales; family Lygodiaceae; genus Lygodium; species Lygodium microphyllum. The sequence continues at coordinate 25,422,187 of NC_141141.1, forward strand.
GATGAGTGAGTGATGGCTACGAAGGGATTTATCTTTTATAGCCTGCGAAGGTCATTAGGTTGGCCTGCTGACCGACCTACCATATGAGCCCCTTTTAACTCCCTTACCACGCAACTCAATGCAATGTGCCTCGAGTTGCTACCAACTTAACCTCTCTGTCTAACCCAAAGATTAGACCCACAATGGTCACCTTTTTGCCATCCGGTCACATAGACCTCATCTGATATACAAGTCAGGACTCCACCAATGTCCGGGCTCACACTTGGCTTCTCCTCATAATGGGGGCCTTACAACTTTGAGCACCATGGATCATTGGTAGCACCTAATGAGGGTGGGGCATTGATCATATCTAACAGTCACAGAGCTACAGTAGGAGTGTATGGATCCGTGTCTTTACATGAAGAAAGCCCGTGATGGTTCTTTATTGATTTTGGTACTCTATGTGGATGATATGCTAATAGCAGGGAAAGCTCATGATGAGCTAGATTCTCTTAAGGCTCAGCTCAAGAAGAGCTTTGAGATGAAAGATCTGGGGTAGGCCTCTCACATACTTGGTATGCGCATTAGACGCGACAGGCACAGAGGGAGTACATTCATAAGGTCCTTGAGCGCTTCTGCATGTAGGATGTAAAGCCTATTGGCTGTCCATTGCCTTCTTATGTGAAGGTATCACATGTAGATTTTCTGCAGACAGATGAGCAGAGGGCTGAGATGGCCAAGATTCCCTATGCATCCGCACTGGGCAATCTTATGTATGCCATGATAGCCACTCATCCAAATATTGCCTTTGCAGTAGGTGTTGTGGAACGCTATTGGCTACACCTAGCAAGAAGCATTGGGATGTCGTGAAAGGTATCATGAGATACCTAAAGGGCACTACAAATATGTGCATATGCTATGGCAGCAAGGATACAGGAGTCGTGGGGTACACTGACTTTGATTATGTAGGACATGCAGATAGTGGGAAGTCCACTTCCGGCTATGTATTCACCTATGCTGGAGGTGTTGTTTCTTGGATGTCTAGGGTGCAAAAATGCACGGCCCTTTCTACTACAGAGGTCGAGTATGTTGCAGCCACTGAGGCTTGCAAGGAAGCCATTTGGTTGGGTCATTTGGTTGCTGACCTAGGTGTTGATGCTATCCCTACACTGCATTTAGATTCTATGAGTGCTATTCAGTTAGCCAAGAATCTGTCTCCCATCATGTGAAGATGAAACACATTGAGGTGAGGTATCACTTCATATGTGGGGTCGTTGAGGACAAGTCTGTTGACCTTGTCAAGGTCTCAATTGACTAGAATCCTAGAGATTTTCTCACGAAAAGCCTCTCTACAGAGCGCTTTGCCTTCCTCAAGAGGTTGATGGGCGTGGGATGAGATGACGTCTTTCCTCATCCTGTTGTACATGTGTACATGTTGTACAGTCTTTTTTCCTTTTTTTCTTTTCACTCCTCACTAGGGCAGATTCGCCTTTAAGTGGGAGGTGGTTGGGAGTAAAGGCGCCTTCGCCTAGCCGCCCTTGTATTACTACACTGACAGTCACCACCACTGCACACTACAGGTGGTGGACGCCCGTCACCATCACTTTATTCTTTATTCTTTTAGTGACAGTTTGAATAAAGGAAGGCCCGGTCACACATTGTGACTGTTGGAGTTCCCATTTCTTATCTCTCTCTTTCTTGCTCTTGCTCTTCCGCCATAGCTCTCACGTGCAAGCTTCGATCCTTCTCACCTTTCACTTATCTCTATTTGTGTCCCTCATTTCCTCCCCACTCTCACTTAACGTATCTCATTGCAAAGACAATCAAAGATAGAAAATAAAAAGCTTAAAAAACAACGATATTGAAAGAAATGTCACCCACCTCTCTTTATCTCTCTCTCCCCCCTCTCCCTTTACTTTACTTTCTTAACCTGCTCTCACATTCTCTCATTGTTTTCCTATTTCTCTCTCCCTCTCTCTCACTCTCTATTCTTTTCTATCTATCTCTCTTTCTCCCTCTCTCTCTCTATCTTCTTTTCACTCTCCTCCTTTTTACCTCACCCTTCTTTTCTACCTCCTCCTCATCTCTTCCTTCCCTCTCCCTCTCTCTATTTCTCTCCCCCTCTCTTTCTTTCTCTATTTTTCTTTCTTTGTTTGCAATAGATTTGAGTCTTTATTCTATTGGCATGGTCAACACTGCTTCATTTATTCTTTGACATATTTCCAAAGTCCCTTCCAATAGAAGCATTGATGAATCTTTTCAAAGGTTTTAAACAATCCAATATGTCCTACCAAAGGAGAAGAATGCATCTCCTATAAAATTTGAGATTTAAATGATGATTGAGGGGTCAAGTATACTCTCCCTTTAAACCAAAGAAGTTCATTTTTCCATTTGAAATTGAAAAATTCATATCCATCATCTTGTTATAATTTCTTCATAATATTGGCTTTGTGCTCATCTAAAAGATATTCTTCTTGAATGTGGT